>NW_026542597.1:3272731-3353275 GCF_028750875.1 Macrosteles quadrilineatus
ATCCTTCGTTCTATTTTCTGTTAAATGCAATCCTCAAAATATGTTGAAAATATTTAAATACAGTATTCCTGTAGGGATATAAAACAGTCAGTTTACATTATGACAATATAATATGCCCTTTTTTTATGATGGCAGGTATTAATAATTCCAACAGATAATATTATGTTTGGGTTAAATTTGCATATTATGTTATAAAATATTTATCGCGTTGTATGAAGAGGCACAAATTAGTTTAAAAGCTGAAAAATTGAAATAGCCTATAATATTTTTTTTTACTATTAACTGTATTTTGACCATCAACGTTTCTATATGCAATGGAAAAATAAAAAACAAATAGGTAGCTTATTCGCTAAATGTCAAATCCGCTAAAAGGCGTTTACACTGAATAAAGGAAGGGTAGGGTCTATTTGTTTAGTTTAGGGTTACCAAACAAATTTGGAAAAATTTGGAATAACAATGATTTGTTAATTGTAAATTTAATTAATTAATTGTTAATTGTTAATATTAATTGAAATAAGTTAGCCTACTGTATGTCAAACTTAAGTCAATAAATCATTTGTTCAACCAGTTTCCCATACAAAAACACTATAAGCTATAAAGCGAGAAATATGCAGACACATACTGTATAGGGTAGGGAGCCAAGCAAAAGGGGGCCTGAGCGCTCTCCAACGTTCAGTATTAAGAATGGAGACTAGAGTCAAGATATAAATATATATATATAAATATATGTTATATATTCAGTTCTAGAGATAAAAAGTTGATTTACATTGCCAAATAGGACTGTAGAAGTAAGTAGATATGGTAAGTTGTATATTATAAGGTGTAAGACATGTACGCACAATCCCAGTACTTGATTTATTGTTTCCAAAATAACCACATTAATAAAATAACAAATGGACATTGTCCAGCAGAAGTTTGAACGTGTCGGACATTCTTAAGCATTTTTATTCATCCAAATTATTTCTAGTCCTTAGTAATATCAGTTTCGTATTTAGGGTAGGGCCTACTTGCAAACTCTAGGCCAAATTAACCTGAGTAGCCCCGCGATCGCATCGAAATTGTGAAAAACTCCGGAAGTCAAGTGGACATCATCATCACCACCCATGAAATTATGAAAATCTCTCTCAATCACGGGGACATCATCATCATCACTATCCGCGATCAACATGAAATCGTGAACATGATCATCGTGACTATGATCAAGAAACAATCATTGCCACTTGCGATTGCCAATTTTCTGTGAAATCGCAAAATTCCCCTGCAATCACGGGGCCATCATCATCATCATCATCGCTGCATTTGCTCGTGAATGTCTCCTGCAATCGCAGAGCATCTAGATCGTTGCCGGAAATCTTAGTAAATTATACAATTCTATAAAATTTAAGTAGGTTAAGTATTTGTTCTAATAAATTATCTTAGTAAAAAAGCTGTGGCATCAGCTGTTTTTACTAAAAACTGGTGCTCTTCATAAGAACGTATAGTTGTTTAATGGGGGCGGGGAGGCGGAATGTTGTTTGCATACAATAACAAAATGTCTAAAACCAGCCCTGTCTCCATAATAACAGTAATACATCAAATGAATTCTATGTGTTCTATTCCACTTAAGCTACAGTGTTTTAACATGTAATAGGGACCACGAGAGTCTGATGTTGGCGGCAGCAAATACCAGGACTGGACTAGTGCTACGTTGCAGCAACATCCGTTCACTACTTTCCGACACTAATTAAAATATGCTAAGCAAAATATTTTCAAATTAGCTGGTGTTATTAGATTTGGTAACACTGCACTGTCCTCATTAGCTTCTATGAAGACATGCGGTGAATAGGCTCCTCTCTCAACTGCAGACTCTCGTGGATTGACTGTAGGACTTCATTCCTTAGAAAATGCCCTCATTATGCCCATTACTACCTGTCAGCAATAGACTTTGACATGGTAGGGCCTAATGGCATTTAGATATAATCTATTTTAAAAAATAACCGGTTTTGACTTAATTTTTAGATAAAAGCATTGAAGAGCATAATCTTATTATAAAAGCGTATAGAAGAATTTTTGTTATTGTGGAACGGTTGAGTTCTTAGGTATCTAGAGATTGAGGCTGTTTCGAAATATATATATTATATATGTATATTAGTGTATTTATTTTTAACTCTTTGCATGTATTTAAATATAAGCATATAACTGTAGAAGTAGGCTTTAATTGTAACGTAGGTAATTTAGCCTATCTATTTTAAATGAAAAAAAATGTGACTGTTTATTATGTATCGCTATTGAGTAGCCTATATATGTAATGTGTCTCTGACGAGGTCTATTCAGTGGCGTAACTAGGTAGACTGCGCCCCAATGCAAAGTAGGCCTATTCTCCGTGCGCCCCTATTTGTACTCATACTCCCCTGCTACAACACCTCCAACAAAACTAACAACGCCGTTTCGGATACTTTTTCACTACCTACAGACTACATTGTACAAGCTCTATCCAATTAGAGAAGGATTATTCAAAGAAATATAATTTTTCATGTAGGCCTACGATAATTTTTAAGGTAATTCTTTAAAAAAAATTATGTTACAATTCATAAAAATTATTGAAATTATAAAATTAAGTTAGGCCTAGCCTACTAAACATTTCCAAACACCATAAGATAACTGAAGTAAGGATCACATTACATACTTACAATTAATTAATGTAGGCTAGCCTATTTTTTGGACAATCAAATACAGTATCTAGATGACTTCTTACTTTACTTAACATTTTATTTTTATTCAGTGCCCTATACAGAATACCATGATATCTCAAGCTACAATATATTGTTCATATTCCGTTTGTAGAAAATTAATTAATATTACTAGATGATGCATTCTCGCAGTCAGTGGTGGTTCCAAGGGGGGGGGGTATAGGGGCTAAGGTCCCCCTTGGACCCTGGAAAAATAAATTTAAACAGTACATTTTGTCCGTAAAACACGCAATGTCATAAAACAGACATCAATGTAGTTTTTATTAAACTTAATAAGCTAAGACAAGGAGTAGTACAGTATTAAGTTCCACATAGATAAACTTTGTGGACAATAGCACAACGAATAAAACAATATTACGCTAAGGAAAGTTGTACAATCATCCAATTTTTACAGTAGTCAGCTGTTTACTTGCTAGGGCAAAGGCAAGCGCACGACCGGGGACAGGGAAACAGCTGATTTCCTGTAGGCTAATAGTTTTCAAATTGTCTGCTAACTTTACACAAGCATTAATCAGCATTCAGCGGTAGCACCAGTAGCCTATTACCATAGACTATATAAACACTAAACACTAAGTGTTAAAGTTTTACTGAATTCAATACTATACATATTGTGACAGATATATGAAATGGAGAAAAACGTAAGGTTAAAAAACGAGTCCAGGCCTACTTGCTTGCATGACATATAACAGGTGAAATGAAAGGTTTTATTTAGGACAATTGGGCATAGTTCTAGCCGTTAAAAATGGCTTTATAAAGTCACCAAACGGCTTTTAACACGTTCGCTACTGAGCGTCGCATATATGCGACGCCGCGGTCATTGCCACAGACCGAGGTATACATTTGAATCTTACACATAGACCGTCTGTCACTTGGATAACAGTACACACAGACCACGGACGAAAACCTGTAAAACAGTGATCATTTACATTGTAATACGCTACAATCGTGTTTGTAGATAAATTATTCTTGTTTTTTTTGTATTTTTTATAACCTTTAGTAATGTTGCATATTTGCGACGCCCGGTCTACAGCGAAGACAATAGTGAAAATTATCATAGTTTTCTTGAAATAGACTAAACGTCGCATAAATGCGACAGTTCATTTTTTTGTGTTTTAAGGTGAAGGTAAGTAAAAAAATTAACAGATTATTCAAGAACAGTTTATAACTGAACAAATATAAAAGCTACATAGAATAATGCAGCATACATACTGCATACATACATACAGTGATGCAGAAAAGTAAAGACCAGTTTTTTCCAACTATTATATGACGTCACCAATCATAATTTCCACAGACCAAGCGACGCAGTTGTGCGTCAGACATCTCTGTAGACCACTGCAGGGAATTCAGTGCCTTCAAATAGACCACTACAAAGATATAAGCATTTTAATAACATTAGAACCCCGACGCAAATATGCGTCGGCAGTCTATTTTAATGTGACTAGCCGTCGCATATATGCGACGGCAGTCTATGGGTGGAAACAGGCCGTCACATATGTGCGTCGCTGGTCCATGTGAATGGAAAATTTCGTACTATTGCAGTAGCGAACGTGTTAAGGAGATATGGCTTCGTAGTCTACAGTAGGCCTATGTTTTTAAATTCATGAAAGCATCAAGTTCGTCATAGTTTGATTTTGAAAATGTCTACTTGCTCATGACAAAGACAAATAGCATGTGAAATGAGAGGTTTTTGGATAGTTGGACACAGATATTGACATTAATAATGTTTTTAGACAGTCAGTAAACAGCTTTTAGGAGGAGTTGGACGTAGCGTATAAATATGTTTTGAGATTTATGAATGCAACCGTCATAATTAGTCCTAGTTTTAAAGATGTCTACTTATTCATGACAAATAAATGGGGAAAAGGGGATTTTGCACACAGTTAGACGTTAAAACTGGCTGTAGAAAGACACCCAACGGCTTTTAGGAGGATATGGCTGTAGTCTACAGGTGTTTTGAAATTCATGAATGCAATCGTTATAAGTTTTTTTTTTTAATTTATGAGTAATTTTTAAAATGTCTATTTCCTCATGACAAACTAAAGGTGAAATGGAAGTTTATGGACAATTGGGCACGGTTTTAGGTGTTAAAAATGGTTTTAGAAAGTCGCCAAACGGCTTTGAAAATTCAAAATTTTTCCTGACTCCCCCTACTTTGTTGGTGGGTACTCCACACACCCACTGAGCCCCCCCCCCTGACAAGGTCCTAGAACCGCCACTGCTTACAGTCAAAGAGCTGCCTACAGCAGCTCATAGTGATAGCACTGTACGTCAATTTCTATTCCCTGACAAAGCCCCTACCGTACATCTTTTTGTTTCTAGGAACCGTCTAGCTAACTTTTATGCATCTAAAGAACAAGCTCTTTAATGTTCAATACTAACTAAACTAAGTAAGATCTCTCAGTCTATTATTGGACATAGAATTCCTTAAGTAATGTACCTAACTTAGGTAGTTTTTTTATATTTTTGGTTTAGAGACAGACCTTGCACTACTTGCAAGCCACTGGGTCTATTGTAATCAGTGATTATTCAACAACCAATAAAATACTTGATTTATTGATTACTTGGTAGGCCTAAAGGCTATGGGAAAAATCTTGTGCTTGTAGGGAAGCTTTTTTTTAGTGTTTCAAGAATGTTTAACTTTAAGCAAGACAAAGTTCAATTACCTAGTTCAAAGCTGAAAATTCTTTACAGGAAGTTCTTGGGCTAATTTTTAAAATTGATTGAACTGCCCTTTAGGACAAAGTATGTTATAAAGTTTAAGAGAAACATTTTAATTTATTAGCCTATATATTTTGGATAAAAACGGCTGATTCCGTTTAAATATATCAAAATAGTATTTCATTCAATAGGCCTAACTTACGGTAATAATATTGTAGGTGCTCTGCAAAACTGTAGCCTACCGTAAGTTAGGCCTAGGTTTGTCATAACAATTAGTATTTGCCAACTAGCCTATCAGAGCTTTACGTGTTTGGTAAAAATGCTATGAGTGAAAGAACTTTAGTTAAAAGTTAGGCTAGTAGTAAGTAAAATAGTAGGCCTAGACGCTTATTTCAATTAAATAGGATCTTAGCTTTACCCATAGACTAACCAACACTAAGGGAGTATGTTTTATCTAGGGCTTTAACTTACTTACTTCTTTCTGGCAGGTTTTTACTTTTTATGTATTCTTCTACAGTATCCTGTATTGTACTTGTATAACTTTTATGTATTGGTTTGCTTTTAAATACGGCTAAAACATATATTTTCTCGATAATATCACCAAGATAACATGTTACACCGTATCCTTAGCTAGAAGCTAGAAAAGTATTGTTGAGCAAGTAGGCCTATGAGAGGAGAAACTCTGATTCCGATTGGTTAGTGGTTATTGCTGTAATTTTAAAACCTGTTATCCCATTGGTTGAATCGCTTCAATTAATTTACAGTACAGTGATACAAACGTGAAAAAAATATTATTGTGTTGGTTACAATTTGTGATGTAATAATATAGCATAACATAATATGACTAGGATTGTAATCGAAAAAACCTTAACAGTGTTTTGTTTGGTTGCTAATTAATAGAATCTGATTTAACTGACTACTTTTGTTTAATTTTTTTAATTCTTTTTTTTATTTGTTGTATTAATCTTGTTAATGAAAATCTGATTGTACAGTAGTTAGTTTATATAGATCACCCAGTGGCAACATGTCCACTTTTTTTAATAATTTTGGTGGAGCTATGTCATGTTCTTCGCCTTGGGAAAAAAGTAATAGTCTGTGGGGACTTAAACATTGAAATGGCCAAGACGGAGGAACAAAATCTCAATTAATTTCACGAACCTACTACGATCACTTTACCTAAAATGTAGTAATAAATTCCTTACAAGAAACGATGCCTGTTTAGATAACATATTAGTTCATTTCTCTCAAGATTTTGAAAAAAATTCAATTTTGCAAGGCGCTTTGGCCGATCATGATCCACTGATCCACTGCTATTGCTTTGCTTAATGGCCGAATAAATCATTGAATCATTGAATCATTGCTTTTGGATTAACGTACGCACCAGTGAGTAAGTTACGACTATCCGCAGTACTATACTGAAAATTAGACCAATTCGTATATACCATATTTTGGCAGTTCCATTTAAGCAATGTTAAATAATGTTTATTTTCGGGCCAAAAACGTCATTTGTTTATGTTCATGATCCATACCGGTATTTTTCTAGTAATCGTGGTATATACCTATCAAGGCAAAAATGTGGTTCGGATAGGCCGAGGCCCCACTAGAAAAAACAGGCCATGCTGCAGGATCCATGACGTCACACTAGTGGATAGATTCCATTGATAAATTCATTGCCGTTGTGGTTGTAGGTAAATAAACAAGCTGGTTGTTTGTAAGATTTTAATGGTAAGAGTTTAGTACAACTATCCACCACTGTGACGTAGTGTTGCGCTGCCCGTCCTGCAGCATGGCCTAAACTGTATAGTTGTATTATTAGTTGATAATTGTTATAGCTTCATGGGCTATTAATTAACAGCTGTGTCTAAGGAATAAGTCGGCATACAATAATCACTAACAAGACTACAAGATCGCGCCACTCATCCTACACTCATCTCCATTCATACTTGGCTTAAAATACGTACTTTGTATCGGTCGCCATTTCATTGAAAAGTATTACATTATTATAGACTGAAAAATTAATAAATATCAATTAACTATATTAACTAGATCCAGTCTACTACAGTCCAAGGTTAATATCGCTATGATCATAAAATATGCAAGAATCGTTAACAATAATAGATTTTATTATTAGTGTCCCAGATTAATTAAAATGTCAGAAGACTATACTATGATTGTATAGATTTAATGTGTCAGAAGAATTAAATCATACCATAGATAAAACCGATAAAACCATAGACTAACCAACACAAGTAGACTTCTCATCCCATTGTAAATTTTGAAGCTCGTTTTTCATGTCTAGTTCAGTGTACGCCACACTGGGCGCTAGTGTCAACGAAATTTTGCTTCTATTATTTTAGGGTTAATTTCTTGATTTGTGCTTTAGTGTTTGGTTAAATAACTAGGGGACAAATTATTGTTTATCATTAGATCGTATTATTTGGATAAACGAGGTTTTAAATGACTGTATTAACAGGAAACAAATTGTAAACAAAACACGACCTCTGCATAAACCGTACATGAACTAACAATAAAATTGGCTTCAGCTGTTCCATTAGGATGAGAAATCTACTAAGGGAGTATGTTTTATCTATGATAAAACATACTGATTATATTTACTTAACATGATAAAACATACATAACCTTAGACAGAGTATGTTTAATCTATGGCTTAGGTAAACCTTATTTGCAAAATTTTGAAACTTTTTGTATCACTCCACATTTTGTTATTTTACTTTAGAGCAGAGTTTTATTCTAGTTGTGAGCATGGTAGTATACACTTTTAATGTTTTAATTGTTTATTAAATCGATAGTCTATACATACAGCAAAATATGAACAATTTTGTTAAGTTTCCCTTTTAGATTAGCGACGTCGTTTTTAGCTTTTAGTCTGTCTGTAAGATCTCACGAGTCAAGAAAATTGTCTGCTGTGTTGTGTTGACTGTTGTAAACTTCAACTTCTCGACTTTTGTCAAATCAAATGTCAAATAATGTAAATAAAATTACTTACTTCTAAGAAACGATTTAATTTTGACTCTTGTGGAATTTTAGGACCAGTTGTACGTTTCAACTTTCAAGTGTTAGTGCATTCAGTTTTAGGCATATTTACGTTACGTTTCATTTGAAGTTTTAAATTACACCTTAAAATATCTATTTATGATTGAATGGACTATCCTTAATAAAAGTTTCAAGGTAATCTACACACTGTATCAACCCAAGGCAAAAATTTATTTCAACACACCAACCCTCATGACACATAGTTCACCTCCCATAACAAATGCCTTCAAAGAAAACTGTTAGTAAAAATCAATGTATATAATTTTATATATTGATTTTTATGACAATTGTATTTTGAGCCACTTTTTATTAATATGGCATCAAATATGTATCATCTATGTATAAAATATGTATTTTATACATTTAAGGTATGCATCAATTTCTATCAAAATTTACAGATTATATACAGATGTATAATATGTATCATATCTGTAGTTGGATCCTTATACAATATGCAAATAATACATATTTAGGTGGGACATATTTACAGATACAATCTGTATTGTATACATTTCTATACAGATTGTATACAAAAGCTATACCATGCCGGTAGGTAAATTATACGTATTATATACATATTTGTGCTACTTGGGATTGCCGTAGCATCTTTTTTTATTAACTGTATTTTATGAAGAACTGTTAAGGCCAATTGCCTTGATTCACCTACCCAATCGCTAGGTGACATTGCCGTAGCATTTTTATTATTAACTGTATTTTATGAAGAACTGTTAAGGCCAATTGCCTTGATTCACCTACCCAATCGCTAGGTGACATTGCCGTAGCATCTTTTTTTATTAACTGTATTTTATGAAGAACTGTTAAGGCCAATTGCCTTGATTCACCTACCCAATCGCTAGGTGACATTGCCGTAGCATTTTTTTTATTAACTGTATTTTATGAAGAACTGTTAAGGCCAATTGCCTTGATTCACCTACCCAATCGCTAGGTGATATTGCCGTAGCATCTTTTTTATTAACTGTATTTTATGAAGAACTGTTAAGGCCAATTGCCTTGATTCACCTACCCAATCGCTAGGTGACATTGCCGTAGCATCTTTTTTTATTAAATGTTTTTTATGAATAACTGTTAAGGCCAATTGCCTTGATTCACCTAACCAATCGCTAGGTGACATTGCTGTAGCATTTTTGTAAGCCTTTAAGTACTGGTACATTATGTTTTCTATTTAAGATATCAGTTAATCAGCAGTGCTCAGTGACTTAGTGCATCCTGACTCTAGCACAAGCAGTAGTATTTTGTGACTTTGTCATTTTACATACATTTAATTTTTTAAGTGATTTCTTTTTTCATTTTTAATGTTTTTTTTTTTTTTTGTTTTAAATAAAAGTAATGAAGTTAAATTTTGAGTAAACAAGGCCATAACTAGCATATATCTTTTGGGGGATATTAGTAAAGGTGTGCAAATTAGGAAATTTAACAAATTTATGTATCTAGGTTTTTGTCCATGGTTCATTTTGGTTTTGTTTTCTTACAAAAAATACCTTAAGAAATTATATAAGATATCTAGTGTTTAAATTCCAATGGTATTAAATGTTTTTATGATTTCTGAGCTATTTTCTAGGCACAAGATTTTAAAAGAAACAAATTGTGATGAATGTTTGTATTGAAAATTGGATATAAACACTTAAATTACTACGCAAATAAAGAAAAATGCAATGAATATTTAAATTTGTTTAAAAGTGATTGAAAGTAATGAATAATAGTTTAAAAGTTTGAAGTAACCAAAGAAATCATAGCAAAACCTGAACATGTATATAAAAATGTTTATATTTTTTTTAATTTTGAATTTGGGGTGTAATGTTGACCTTTTGTACCAGTATTTAAAGATTTATTAACTGTTTTTCGTAAAGAACAGTCGAGGACTTGCCTTTAATCATTTCAACTTTGTGAGGTGACATTGCCATTGCATTTATACAATTAACTGTCTTTTGTAATAAACAGTTGAGGACATTGCATTTTATAAGTTTAATAATTGTGAGGTAACATTTCTGTAGCATTGTTTTCTGTTTTTTTTTAATTTTTTTAACATTTTTCCAGTATTATTACATAAGTGTTAGTTTCAACTTCAGGTTTGTTACATTTTGTGACTTTGTTATCATCAGCTTGATACCATGTATTACCACACCTAAGCTTACATGTGTAGTGGCCACTAGTAATATTTGTTCCATGGTGATCTATTATACCAGATATTTTAAAATTAGCATCATCTATTTTAACAATTTCACTGTGTAGATTGGTAAGGGTTTTAAGATTTTTGACCCAATTACCTCCATTAACTTCAAAAATCATTAGTTGTACAAAAATAACAGAGCATTGCTCAGTTAGAGAAACAGTACTTTTTGTCATCGAGTTGTTGGAACCACACATACCACATGTTTTAGTAATGTTTTCCCAGTTTCCATAAGATTTTTTAAATAATTTATTTAAAGAATTCGTATTGTGTGATGTATAAATTGGCAAAATCAAGTTTTTATTAACATTGTCATCTTTGTAATTATGTGAGCAATTTAAACATTTGTATTCTATTGTCAATTCATGTTTAACTATTTTTTCAAGTTCTGGGAGACAGTTCATTAGGTAAGCAATAAATTCAGGAACATCTTGTTGTTCAGGTAAGGTAAAATGTTCAATATCATTGATCGTATCTACTAATTGTCTTACCATCAAAGAACTTAGGAGGTTTCCAGTGGGATTTAAATATGATTCACATAATTCCATCATTACATCATTTTGTTGAGCTACCACTGCTTCTCGTAGTACTGGGATAAAAAGAATACATTGACACACAGTATTTGCATAGCATGATACACCATCAACATTTTTAAAACCAACAACATTAACAGTTTCTTTATTTGTTTTGTGGACTGGTTCAATCATAGCATTTTCAGTTTCATTAATTTCTGTTCCAATATCTTCAGAACTGCAAGGATTTATACCACCGATAACATCACTTTCTGTTGGATTGGTGTCTTTTTCCTTACTGATGAAACCAATTATTGGTTTATGGTAGCTAAAGTATGACTCAAAATATGATGCGGAAAGAGACTCTATGTTAGAATAGCAAATGTCTATTTGAGTCATTCCATTTGTAGATGGCTGCTTATTAATTTTACTATGAAGACATTTTGAATTTAGGTATCTATCCAAGTGCATTCCATTTTTATCCATTAAATTTATGTTAAAATCCCCCAGTACTATCGTTTTGTCACTTTTTTCAAGGGCAGCATCAATCATTGCTTCAACTTTTGATTTTATTGTCTTAAAAGTAGTTGAAGGGGGTTTGTAGGTAATGCAAATACTATATGCTCCAATTCTTAGTGTTACCATGTTGCAAGCTTTTCCTTTTTCTTCACAATTATGTTCAAATAGTACATCTGCATGATTCTCAAGTTCAGTTTTACAATAGACTACTAAACCATAAGCATGACGAACAGATTTGTTTACATCTACTCGGTAAATTTCTTTGTAGCCATTGATATCAATGCAATCACTTGGCAATGTCCAGGTTTCAACGAGTGCTATTACACTTGCGCAATTTAAGAAGTGATCAGTTATTAAATCTTTGTGGTGCTTTCTTAATGATTGAATATTATGAAAGACAACAGAAAAATCAGATGAGATTGTATCCAAAAACACCAATTCCATTTTCACCGGTTTCTCTTTAAGAGCATTTTTGATTACTCTGCTTATTTCATCATTTCTTTTTTGAGGCTTTACAAAATTTCCTCGAATAAAGAGGCCAATTAATGAAGTTACTCTACTGAAGGCTACATATATTTCATTTTGTTTCATACCAGGCTTTAAATTTACTACAGCAGAGTCGTATGTGCCACCTTGGCTTTTGTATATAGTTATGGCTTCTGCTGGTACCATAGGAAACTGTCTTCTTGTAACCAATGCTAATGTATTTTGTCTTGGTTTAATATTTTTTGATACCATTTCAATTGGTGTCAACGTTGAGTCTATATTCTTAGCGATTGAAACATGTTTGAATTCAGTTCGAGTTTTCTTACCTACAATTGGGTCGCTGAAATAAACCCACAGTCTTTTCACATTTCCTGCATCATTGTTTTCAACATACTTCAATATCCCAACAGCTCCATTTACTAATCCATCATCAGTTTTTATGTTATTAGTCAGCATATAATGGATCCCAATGCTGATTTTGAGACATTTTGGCAAACCATACGTAGCAGACACTTTAAATTCTTTAATTGCTTTAAGAAGACCTTTTTTAACATTTTCATGGACCTTTCCAATAACTTTGTCACATGCATTAACAGTCACAACTTCAGTTTGCTTCTGAAATGCAGACTCATTAAATCTATCAACTTCGGCATTACTTCTGAAGAGTCTTATAACATCAGTAGGTTCTGCGACATTAACTCTAGAATTAAACATAGCAACTTCTTCATCTGTTAATGTGCCTTCTGCTAAGTTGTTAAGTGCTACTGCAAATTTTGCATCTTCCTTTTGTCTCATTATTTCTGTTAGTTGAAAGAAAGAAAATTTATCCCAAAGTGGATTTCCAACAAGTTCACTGTATGCATTACTTGTGTCTGGTTTGAAAATATATTTATCACCAACTGGTGCTAGTTGGTTAAAATCCCCAAACATTATAATTGATTTACCAGCAAAAGGTTTACTTGATCTATAAATTTGTTGAAGTCTGGTGTTTATTTGGCCAAGAACCTTACTACCAACCATACTGATTTCATCAATGATGATGAGCTTTAAATCATGTAGTTTAGACAGTATAGAATTACTAACACTACTACTTAGGGGTGGCATTTCTGATCCAAATTGATTCAAAGGTAGAACAAATGCAGAATGTAATGTTACACCTTTGATATTAAAAGCTGCTTTTCCAGTAGGAGCACATATCAGAATTTTTAATGATTCTAGATTGGTCCCTTCCTGACTATTGTAGTGTCTTAAAAGTGTTTGATGAATTGTTTCTATCAGTCTTGACTTTCCAACTCCTGCTCCTCCTAGTACACATTCATAAACAGGGCCTGTTTGCAGTTTATTACAATTCAAAATGTGTAACATATATTTCTTTTGCTCTCTATTCAATGATTGAACCATTTTTTCATAATCCTCATCGTCAACTAAATGTGGAACTGGAAAAGAAATTTCATCTGCAGTTTTCTTTTTATTTGCATCAATACCGGTATCAAAGAAGATATCACCTTCATTATTTCCACCATCTAAAACTGCAAATTCATGATCACCATTGGCATTTACATCATTTTCATCTTCACTACTTTCATTACCAGCACCATGGTCATTTACTGCTGTGTCAATAGGATCATTTGGGACATCATCTCCAGAGTCGTCATAGATAAATTTAGATCTATTGTTTAAAATAGTGTCCTTGAAACTAGAAAATTTGTTTTTGTGGTTTACATTAATAAGTTCTTCATCTTCATTTCTCCATGGTAGAAATAGCATTAACTGCTCTCGATAATAGTTACACTCATCATTTTCAACATTGTATCTTACATATCTTAAGATTTTTGGTTTTTTTCGTCTACTGAAAGATTTTGTTTCAAATGTTGGCTCATTTTCCACTGATTCTGTTTCACTAAGAATATTGTTGTCTGATTCATTGTCCTCTGCAATGCTTATGGCTTTTTTGCAAGTTGACATAGTGTAGAAAGCTGCAAATTCAGCAAGGCATACGCCATTAAGTTCCTCTGGTCTTTGGGCATAGTGATCTATGACACTTTTTTTGAATACATCAGTTGAGTTACTTGGTAGTTGAATTAGCTCTTTTTTGGACTTAAGAAGGCAAACTCGCTTTTCAGGTGGGGAAGTATTTACAAAAATTGTTCCACGTGAACATACTGACAAAGGTAAGCTAAGTAGGTAGTACACTGCTTCTTGTGCAGAAAACTCACTTGCATTTAGAAATTTATTTGCAAGGAACTTAAGTTTCTCTCTTAATGTGAAATCTCCTTTTTTTACTTCTTTTACCGCATCACGAATGATTTTTGACATTCCACTAGTACTCTTGTTTATGTAATTTAAGATGTACATGGCGCAGGAGTATACATCGGTAATGAATTGAATGTCCATATTTGATCTGTGCAAGGATAGTATTTCTGGGTTAAATGCATTGATTTGAATGTCTTTGATTTCCCTTTTGATGAAACATTTAGCTCTTTTCAATGAACTCCTCAAAGACATTATGTAATCATTTTCTGATAAATTTAACTTTAAAAGAAACTCATCAAATGTTCCATCTTGTTCCTTTTGATACATTTCATCCAGTAATGCTCGAATCTTCTTAAAGTTTGACTTGTGCTTATTTTGTTCATTTTCTGGTACAGATTCATCTAAAGGCTCCAGTATTTTGGTTTCTTTCATTGGAAAGGATGGAATGCCGAATCGACATTTCTTTTCATTCTTTTTCTTCTTCCAACATGTGAAAGTATGTTTATGCTCTTGGAACTTCATCAGTTCACTTGATAGTCCTGAACAGTTGCTACTACAAGACACAAAATGGTCAATGAAATCCTCACACTCTTTGTAACTTTCAGAACAGTCAGGATTGAACTTCGGAGCGTCTTTCAACCAAATTAAACAATGAGCATGAGGTGATCCCCTTTGTTGGAATTCTATCCTTATGTAACTATCAACAAGTATGTATTCTCGAAAAACACTATCTTTGGTTTTCAAAACATTGAACAGTTTTCGAATACGGTAATCAAAGTAGAGACTACATGTGACAGGATCATGTTTTATTAATCTGACTTTTTCTTCATAAGTCATGTTCAAAGCCTCCTCTTCTGATACTTCAATATCATCAACAACCTTACTTAATATTACTAAAAGTTCTGCCCACTTTGTTTCAGCAGGTGAGAGTGTTATAAAAAAAGTTGGCGGTCCAAGTTGCCTTATCATAGCAAAAAGTTCTTTCTTTTTTTGTTCCCAATATGCAGGAGAGTTTCTATCAGGAGCAAATATTTTATATCCACTATCATGTATTGTAATAGTTTTTATAAAATCGTCTGCCAACACTGATCCCACTGTTGCATTATGCTTGCCACTACTTTTTCTCATGCAAATTGAAATACTATTAGATACTTTTTGAGCTCTTAAATAAGTGCAAGAAAAAAATAGTTTATCAATAGATGACGCTACTCTTTTATCAGATCTCATAACTTCAGACTTGGTTATTTCTTGGTAACTCATATGCTTTGGGTATTGTTTGATTTCCCCACCATATATTTTGATAAAGCTCATTGATTCAGCATCAGTGTCTAAAAATAATGGAATAGGTTGGAAATTCTCTCCAGGTGTAAATACAATAGCTTCTGAACTTATCACAGTTTCATCTGCAGGAACATTAATTGGTTCTATTTCTGCATCAGAGTCAGAATCACTTACATCTGATATACTTTCATCATTTTCATTTTCATTTTGCTGTTGTAATTCTATCAGTTCATTAATTTTATTATAATCTATTGTTACATCGGCCTTTTCATAAACTGGACAATTCTCTAAACATTTCAAAGCTTGGAAAATCACATTGGGTCGTACCGTTTGAAACAACACATTACTCTTGTATGTTTTTTTCTTTTTAAATACAACAGGTATGACATCTGTTTGATGTGGTAATCGGGGTAAAACATCTATATTTTCTGACACATCAGTGGGGACATTTACTACTCTTCCTTTAACAGAATACTGTTGGTTCCCAAAACATGTTCTTATTTGCATAAAAGGTATTCTAGGGCAAAGAAACCTTTCTTCAAGAGTAGTCAGCTTTTTCACTTCTTCTGACACGGTTGGAAATACCAAACCCTTGTGGCATAAGGAAAACCGTGGTTTCTCCTTCTTCATTAAACTTTTTTTACAAGCTGAGCACAAATATCCAACAACAGAGTTTGAAATCATTTTCAGACAACATGTCTCTAAATGTGTTGAAGGTACATTGCCAAACATGTCACTTGTGCAAAATGTAACTGAAGATTTAAAGAACAATCGACAGCATGACACACATTCCCAATAAGGCCCATCTTTTATTTCGGTATTATATTTTTCATACAGCTTCTTTCGAGATTCTATTTTATTATTTGTAACTCTTTTATTGTAAGATTGTTTGCACTTTTGTTTGTGCTGATTGTGATATGCTGGAACCTGCAAACGTTTGTTTTGGGATTTCAACAATCTTTTCCTGTGTAGCTTATGCATTAGTTCATTACTTAAACGTTTCTTTTGACAGTTGCTCAGTCGCGTCAAGTGTTCATCTCGGCGTTGTTTGAGCATGAGGCGATTCATTTGGCACTTAATTAGCCTTTGCTTATGTATTTCTCTGTATTCTTGAATTTTTAAACGTTTTCTAAGACAGATCAATGATCTTTGCTGATGTATCTTTCTATTAACAACATTATTAAGACGATTTTGTTGACATGCTAACATTCTCACTCGATGGCGTTCTCGGTTCTCCTGAGTTTTCAAGCGTTTTTCTTGACATTCTGTCAGTCTTTGTTTGTGAATCTCTCGGTTCTCCTTAATTGTTAAGCGTTTTGCTTGACATTGTACTAATCGTTGGCGATGTATTTCTCTGTATTCTTGAATTTTCAAACGTTTTCTAAGACAGAGCAACGATCTTTGTTGATGTATCTTTCTGTTAACAACATTATTAAGACGATTTTGTTGACATGCTAACAATCTCACTCGATGGTGTTCTCGGTTCTCCTGAGTTTTCAAGCGTTTTGCTTGACATTCTGTCAGTCTTTGTTTGTGAATTTCTCGGTTCTCCTGAATTGTTAAGCGATTTGCTTGACATTCTGTCAGTCTTTGTTTGTGAATTTCTCGGTTCTCCTGAATTGTTAAGCGTTTTGCTTGACATTCTGTCAGTCTTTGTTTGTGAATCTCTCGGTTCTCCTGAATTTTTAAGCGTTTTGCTTGACATTGTATTAACCTTTGTCTATGAACTTGTCTGTTTTCTTTAATTTTCATTCTTTCTCTTAGACAGATCAATGATCTCTGTTGATGAATTTTTTTCATTTCAGGATTTACCAAACGCTTTTTCTGACATGCTTTTAGTCTTTTGCGTTGTTTAATTACATTGTCTTCATCGATCAATCTCTTTTTTTGACAAATTTTGTTTATGTTATTATCATGTGCGCGTACTAAGGGGTCTTGTCTCCTTCTTGCTTTAGAGTTTTTATCAATCTCTTTTGAAATGCATTTTTCTACATCATTAGACCTAAGCGTATGCATTAGAGATTTGGTTTGTGCAAGTCTTTGATTTTTGCTTTTATTTTTAAGTTTCGGCATTTTTCTGTTTAAGGTTTTAAAATAACTTAAATACACATGTAGGCACGGAACATAGAGTTTACTGTACACTAATTTCTTAAACCTTAAATTTTAAAATATTGATCATTGATATTACGAAATATAATGTGCCCTTGTTTTATAATGGCAGGTATAAATAATTTCCAATAGACAATATTAGGCCTATGTTAGGATAAATTTACAAATTATACTATAAAATATTTATTGAGTTATATAATTAGGCACAAATTAGTTTAAAAGCTGAAAAATTGAGATATAATTAGTTTTTTTGAACTAAGAACTGTATTTGACCATCAATGTTCCTAAATGCAATGGAAAAATAAAAACAAATAGCTTATTCACTATATGCAAATTCCCTAAAAGGTGTTAATGTCTTAAAAACAAAGAAGAATTTCAGTTACAAAGGTTATCAGAGTTAAAAATTAGGCTTAAGATACTTACAGATTTGGATGAAGTTCGGCTCCATGTAACAACATATAATTTTTACTTACGATACCTCTTACTGGCAAGTTTGAATTTTTATTTATTTTTCTTCTGTATCCTTCGTTCTATTTTCTGTTAAATGCAATCCTCAAAATATGTTGAAAATATTTAAATACAGTATTCCTGTAGGGATATAAAACAGTCAGTTTACATTATGACAATATAATATGCCCTTTTTTTATGATGGCAGGTATTAATAATTCCAACAGATAATATTATGTTTGGGTTAAATTTGCATATTATGTTATAAAATATTTATCGCGTTGTATGAAGAGGCACAAATTAGTTTAAAAGCTGAAAAATTGAAATAGCCTATAATATTTTTTTTTACTATTAACTGTATTTTGACCATCAACGTTTCTATATGCAATGGAAAAATAAAAAACAAATAGGTAGCTTATTCGCTAAATGTCAAATCCGCTAAAAGGCGTTTACACTGAATAAAGGAAGGGTAGGGTCTATTTGTTTAGTTTAGGGTTACCAAACAAATTTGGAAAAATTTGGAATAACAATGATTTGTTAATTGTAAATTTAATTAATTAATTGTTAATTGTTAATATTAATTGAAATAAGTTAGCCTACTGTATGTCAAACTTAAGTCAATAAATCATTTGTTCAACCAGTTTCCCATACAAAAACACTATAAGCTATAAAGCGAGAAATATGCAGACACATACTGTATAGGGTAGGGAGCCAAGCAAAAGGGGGCCTGAGCGCTCTCCAACGTTCAGTATTAAGAATGGAGACTAGAGTCAAGATATAAATATATATATATAAATATATGTTATATATTCAGTTCTAGAGATAAAAAGTTGATTTACATTGCCAAATAGGACTGTAGAAGTAAGTAGATATGGTAAGTTGTATATTATAAGGTGTAAGACATGTACGCACAATCCCAGTACTTGATTTATTGTTTCCAAAATAACCACATTAATAAAATAACAAATGGACATTGTCCAGCAGAAGTTTGAACGTGTCGGACATTCTTAAGCATTTTTATTCATCCAAATTATTTCTAGTCCTTAGTAATATCAGTTTCGTATTTAGGGTAGGGCCTACTTGCAAACTCTAGGCCAAATTAACCTGAGTAGCCCCGCGATCGCATCGAAATTGTGAAAAACTCCGGAAGTCAAGTGGACATCATCATCACCACCCATGAAATTATGAAAATCTCTCTCAATCACGGGGACATCATCATCATCACTATCCGCGATCAACATGAAATCGTGAACATGATCATCGTGACTATGATCAAGAAACAATCATTGCCACTTGCGATTGCCAATTTTCTGTGAAATCGCAAAATTCCCCTGCAATCACGGGGCCATCATCATCATCATCATCGCTGCATTTGCTCGTGAATGTCTCCTGCAATCGCAGAGCATCTAGATCGTTGCCGGAAATCTTAGTAAATTATACAATTCTATAAAATTTAAGTAGGTTAAGTATTTGTTCTAATAAATTATCTTAGTAAAAAAGCTGTGGCATCAGCTGTTTTTACTAAAAACTGGTGCTCTTCATAAGAACGTATAGTTGTTTAATGGGGGCGGGGAGGCGGAATGTTGTTTGCATACAATAACAAAATGTCTAAAACCAGCCCTGTCTCCATAATAACAGTAATACATCAAATGAATTCTATGTGTTCTATTCCACTTAAGCTACAGTGTTTTAACATGTAATAGGGACCACGAGAGTCTGATGTTGGCGGCAGCAAATACCAGGACTGGACTAGTGCTACGTTGCAGCAACATCCGTTCACTACTTTCCGACACTAATTAAAATATGCTAAGCAAAATATTTTCAAATTAGCTGGTGTTATTAGATTTGGTAACACTGCACTGTCCTCATTAGCTTCTATGAAGACATGCGGTGAATAGGCTCCTCTCTCAACTGCAGACTCTCGTGGATTGACTGTAGGACTTCATTCCTTAGAAAATGCCCTCATTATGCCCATTACTACCTGTCAGCAATAGACTTTGACATGGTAGGGCCTAATGGCATTTAGATATAATCTATTTTAAAAAATAACCGGTTTTGACTTAATTTTTAGATAAAAGCATTGAAGAGCATAATCTTATTATAAAAGCGTATAGAAGAATTTTTGTTATTGTGGAACGGTTGAGTTCTTAGGTATCTAGAGATTGAGGCTGTTTCGAAATATATATATTATATATGTATATTAGTGTATTTATTTTTAACTCTTTGCATGTATTTAAATATAAGCATATAACTGTAGAAGTAGGCTTTAATTGTAACGTAGGTAATTTAGCCTATCTATTTTAAATGAAAAAAAATGTGACTGTTTATTATGTATCGCTATTGAGTAGCCTATATATGTAATGTGTCTCTGACGAGGTCTATTCAGTGGCGTAACTAGGTAGACTGCGCCCCAATGCAAAGTAGGCCTATTCTCCGTGCGCCCCTATTTGTACTCATACTCCCCTGCTACAACACCTCCAACAAAACTAACAACGCCGTTTCGGATACTTTTTCACTACCTACAGACTACATTGTACAAGCTCTATCCAATTAGAGAAGGATTATTCAAAGAAATATAATTTTTCATGTAGGCCTACGATAATTTTTAAGGTAATTCTTTAAAAAAAATTATGTTACAATTCATAAAAATTATTGAAATTATAAAATTAAGTTAGGCCTAGCCTACTAAACATTTCCAAACACCATAAGATAACTGAAGTAAGGATCACATTACATACTTACAATTAATTAATGTAGGCTAGCCTATTTTTTGGACAATCAAATACAGTATCTAGATGACTTCTTACTTTACTTAACATTTTATTTTTATTCAGTGCCCTATACAGAATACCATGATATCTCAAGCTACAATATATTGTTCATATTCCGTTTGTAGAAAATTAATTAATATTACTAGATGATGCATTCTCGCAGTCAGTGGTGGTTCCAAGGGGGGGGGGTATAGGGGCTAAGGTCCCCCTTGGACCCTGGAAAAATAAATTTAAACAGTACATTTTGTCCGTAAAACACGCAATGTCATAAAACAGACATCAATGTAGTTTTTATTAAACTTAATAAGCTAAGACAAGGAGTAGTACAGTATTAAGTTCCACATAGATAAACTTTGTGGACAATAGCACAACGAATAAAACAATATTACGCTAAGGAAAGTTGTACAATCATCCAATTTTTACAGTAGTCAGCTGTTTACTTGCTAGGGCAAAGGCAAGCGCACGACCGGGGACAGGGAAACAGCTGATTTCCTGTAGGCTAATAGTTTTCAAATTGTCTGCTAACTTTACACAAGCATTAATCAGCATTCAGCGGTAGCACCAGTAGCCTATTACCATAGACTATATAAACACTAAACACTAAGTGTTAAAGTTTTACTGAATTCAATACTATACATATTGTGACAGATATATGAAATGGAGAAAAACGTAAGGTTAAAAAACGAGTCCAGGCCTACTTGCTTGCATGACATATAACAGGTGAAATGAAAGGTTTTATTTAGGACAATTGGGCATAGTTCTAGCCGTTAAAAATGGCTTTATAAAGTCACCAAACGGCTTTTAACACGTTCGCTACTGAGCGTCGCATATATGCGACGCCGCGGTCATTGCCACAGACCGAGGTATACATTTGAATCTTACACATAGACCGTCTGTCACTTGGATAACAGTACACACAGACCACGGACGAAAACCTGTAAAACAGTGATCATTTACATTGTAATACGCTACAATCGTGTTTGTAGATAAATTATTCTTGTTTTTTTTGTATTTTTTATAACCTTTAGTAATGTTGCATATTTGCGACGCCCGGTCTACAGCGAAGACAATAGTGAAAATTATCATAGTTTTCTTGAAATAGACTAAACGTCGCATAAATGCGACAGTTCATTTTTTTGTGTTTTAAGGTGAAGGTAAGTAAAAAAATTAACAGATTATTCAAGAACAGTTTATAACTGAACAAATATAAAAGCTACATAGAATAATGCAGCATACATACTGCATACATACATACAGTGATGCAGAAAAGTAAAGACCAGTTTTTTCCAACTATTATATGACGTCACCAATCATAATTTCCACAGACCAAGCGACGCAGTTGTGCGTCAGACATCTCTGTAGACCACTGCAGGGAATTCAGTGCCTTCAAATAGACCACTACAAAGATATAAGCATTTTAATAACATTAGAACCCCGACGCAAATATGCGTCGGCAGTCTATTTTAATGTGACTAGCCGTCGCATATATGCGACGGCAGTCTATGGGTGGAAACAGGCCGTCACATATGTGCGTCGCTGGTCCATGTGAATGGAAAATTTCGTACTATTGCAGTAGCGAACGTGTTAAGGAGATATGGCTTCGTAGTCTACAGTAGGCCTATGTTTTTAAATTCATGAAAGCATCAAGTTCGTCATAGTTTGATTTTGAAAATGTCTACTTGCTCATGACAAAGACAAATAGCATGTGAAATGAGAGGTTTTTGGATAGTTGGACACAGATATTGACATTAATAATGTTTTTAGACAGTCAGTAAACAGCTTTTAGGAGGAGTTGGACGTAGCGTATAAATATGTTTTGAGATTTATGAATGCAACCGTCATAATTAGTCCTAGTTTTAAAGATGTCTACTTATTCATGACAAATAAATGGGGAAAAGGGGATTTTGCACACAGTTAGACGTTAAAACTGGCTGTAGAAAGACACCCAACGGCTTTTAGGAGGATATGGCTGTAGTCTACAGGTGTTTTGAAATTCATGAATGCAATCGTTATAAGTTTTTTTTTTTAATTTATGAGTAATTTTTAAAATGTCTATTTCCTCATGACAAACTAAAGGTGAAATGGAAGTTTATGGACAATTGGGCACGGTTTTAGGTGTTAAAAATGGTTTTAGAAAGTCGCCAAACGGCTTTGAAAATTCAAAATTTTTCCTGACTCCCCCTACTTTGTTGGTGGGTACTCCACACACCCACTGAGCCCCCCCCCCTGACAAGGTCCTAGAACCGCCACTGCTTACAGTCAAAGAGCTGCCTACAGCAGCTCATAGTGATAGCACTGTACGTCAATTTCTATTCCCTGACAAAGCCCCTACCGTACATCTTTTTGTTTCTAGGAACCGTCTAGCTAACTTTTATGCATCTAAAGAACAAGCTCTTTAATGTTCAATACTAACTAAACTAAGTAAGATCTCTCAGTCTATTATTGGACATAGAATTCCTTAAGTAATGTACCTAACTTAGGTAGTTTTTTTATATTTTTGGTTTAGAGACAGACCTTGCACTACTTGCAAGCCACTGGGTCTATTGTAATCAGTGATTATTCAACAACCAATAAAATACTTGATTTATTGATTACTTGGTAGGTCTAAAGGCTATGGGAAAAATCTTGTGCTTGTAGGGAAGCTTTTTTTTAGTGTTTCAAGAATGTTTAACTTTAAGCAAGACAAAGTTCAATTACCTAGTTCAAAGCTGAAAATTCTTTACAGGAAGTTCTTGGGCTAATTTTTAAAATTGATTGAACTGCCCTTTAGGACAAAGTATGTTATAAAGTTTAAGAGAAACATTTTAATTTATTAGCCTATATATTTTGGATAAAAACGGCTGATTCCGTTTAAATATATCAAAATAGTATTTCATTCAATAGGCCTAACTTACGGTAATAATATTGTAGGTGCTCTGCAAAACTGTAGCCTACCGTAAGTTAGGCCTAGGTTTGTCATAACAATTAGTATTTGCCAACTAGCCTATCAGAGCTTTACGTGTTTGGTAAAAATGCTATGAGTGAAAGAACTTTAGTTAAAAGTTAGGCTAGTAGTAAGTAAAATAGTAGGCCTAGACGCTTATTTCAATTAAATAGGATCTTAGCTTTACCCATAGACTAACCAACACTAAGGGAGTATGTTTTATCTAGGGCTTTAACTTACTTACTTCTTTCTGGCAGGTTTTTACTTTTTATGTATTCTTCTACAGTATCCTGTATTGTACTTGTATAACTTTTATGTATTGGTTTGCTTTTAAATACGGCTAAAACATATATTTTCTCGATAATATCACCAAGATAACATGTTACACCGTATCCTTAGCTAGAAGCTAGAAAAGTATTGTTGAGCAAGTAGGCCTATGAGAGGAGAAACTCTGATTCCGATTGGTTAGTGGTTATTGCTGTAATTTTAAAACCTGTTATCCCATTGGTTGAATCGCTTCAATTAATTTACAGTACAGTGATACAAACGTGAAAAAAATATTATTGTGTTGGTTACAATTTGTGATGTAATAATATAGCATAACATAATATGACTAGGATTGTAATCGAAAAAACCTTAACAGTGTTTTGTTTGGTTGCTAATTAATAGAATCTGATTTAACTGACTACTTTTGTTTAATTTTTTTAATTCTTTTTTTTATTTGTTGTATTAATCTTGTTAATGAAAATCTGATTGTACAGTAGTTAGTTTATATAGATCACCCAGTGGCAACATGTCCACTTTTTTTAATAATTTTGGTGGAGCTATGTCATGTTCTTCGCCTTGGGAAAAAAGTAATAGTCTGTGGGGACTTAAACATTGAAATGGCCAAGACGGAGGAACAAAATCTCAATTAATTTCACGAACCTACTACGATCACTTTACCTAAAATGTAGTAATAAATTCCTTACAAGAAACGATGCCTGTTTAGATAACATATTAGTTCATTTCTCTCAAGATTTTGAAAAAAATTCAATTTTGCAAGGCGCTTTGGCCGATCATGATCCACTGATCCACTGCTATTGCTTTGCTTAATGGCCGAATAAATCATTGAATCATTGCTTTTGGATTAACGTACGCACCAGTGAGTAAGTTACGACTATCCGCAGTACTATACTGAAAATTAGACCAATTCGTATATACCATATTTTGGCAGTTCCATTTAAGCAATGTTAAATAATGTTTATTTTCGGGCCAAAAACGTCATTTGTTTATGTTCATGATCCATACCGGTATTTTTCTAGTAATCGTGGTATATACCTATCAAGGCAAAAATGTGGTTCGGATAGGCCGAGGCCCCACTAGAAAAAACAGGCCATGCTGCAGGATCCATGACGTCACACTAGTGGATAGATTCCATTGATAAATTCATTGCCGTTGTGGTTGTAGGTAAATAAACAAGCTGGTTGTTTGTAAGATTTTAATGGTAAGAGTTTAGTACAACTATCCACCACTGTGACGTAGTGTTGCGCTGCCCGTCCTGCAGCATGGCCTAAACTGTATAGTTGTATTATTAGTTGATAATTGTTATAGCTTCATGGGCTATTAATTAACAGCTGTGTCTAAGGAATAAGTCGGCATACAATAATCACTAACAAGACTACAAGATCGCGCCACTCATCCTACACTCATCTCCATTCATACTTGGCTTAAAATACGTACTTTGTATCGGTCGCCATTTCATTGAAAAGTATTACATTATTATAGACTGAAAAATTAATAAATATCAATTAACTATATTAACTAGATCCAGTCTACTACAGTCCAAGGTTAATATCGCTATGATCATAAAATATGCAAGAATCGTTAACAATAATAGATTTTATTATTAGTGTCCCAGATTAATTAAAATGTCAGAAGACTATACTATGATTGTATAGATTTAATGTGTCAGAAGAATTAAATCATACCATAGATAAAACCGATAAAACCATAGACTAACCAACACAAGTAGACTTCTCATCCCATTGTAAATTTTGAAGCTCGTTTTTCATGTCTAGTTCAGTGTACGCCACACTGGGCGCTAGTGTCAACGAAATTTTGCTTCTATTATTTTAGGGTTAATTTCTTGATTTGTGCTTTAGTGTTTGGTTAAATAACTAGGGGACAAATTATTGTTTATCATTAGATCGTATTATTTGGATAAACGAGGTTTTAAATGACTGTATTAACAGGAAACAAATTGTAAACAAAACACGACCTCTGCATAAACCGTACATGAACTAACAATAAAATTGGCTTCAGCTGTTCCATTAGGATGAGAAATCTACTAAGGGAGTATGTTTTATCTATGATAAAACATACTGATTATATTTACTTAACATGATAAAACATACATAACCTTAGACAGAGTATGTTTAATCTATGGCTTAGGTAAACCTTATTTGCAAAATTTTGAAACTTTTTGTATCACTCCACATTTTGTTATTTTACTTTAGAGCAGAGTTTTATTCTAGTTGTGAGCATGGTAGTATACACTTTTAATGTTTTAATTGTTTATTAAATCGATAGTCTATACATACAGCAAAATATGAACAATTTTGTTAAGTTTCCCTTTTAGATTAGCGACGTCGTTTTTAGCTTTTAGTCTGTCTGTAAGATCTCACGAGTCAAGAAAATTGTCTGCTGTGTTGTGTTGACTGTTGTAAACTTCAACTTCTCGACTTTTGTCAAATCAAATGTCAAATAATGTAAATAAAATTACTTACTTCTAAGAAACGATTTAATTTTGACTCTTGTGGAATTTTAGGACCAGTTGTACGTTTCAACTTTCAAGTGTTAGTGCATTCAGTTTTAGGCATATTTACGTTACGTTTCATTTGAAGTTTTAAATTACACCTTAAAATATCTATTTATGATTGAATGGACTATCCTTAATAAAAGTTTCAAGGTAATCTACACACTGTATCAACCCAAGGCAAAAATCTAGGCTTAGACCTCAGAAGACCTATTATTTACCACCACAGTCAAAGAATTCTTCAAGCTACAAGATGCTTAATGGATCTTAATTGCCACAGGTAGTTTGATGTAGGCCTAGTATGGATAACAGAGATGTAAAATAAATAATATGCCTAATCAATATTGAATTTATTCTATGTTATAACTTAGTTAAACAAGTCTGAAAAAATTTAAATTTTTTACTTCTAGAGTAAGATTCAGAAGACCTTTTTGGCTGTCATAGGCTTGACTCTCCAAAAAGTATAGAGACTGTTAGAATTATAGAACCAAATCCGGCTGCACTTTACTTTAGGTCCTACACTCATTCGATTGAAAATATCGATCGATATATCGATTAATCGATTGTTTCATTTGATATATCGTTTGGTTAGTTAGGTAAGGTTAACCTAACCTAACTAACCAAACAGTATATCGAATGAAACAATCGAATAATCAATATTTTCATTTGAATGAGTGTAGGACCTAAAGTAAAGTGCAGCCCCAAATCCTTCCAAGTATTTTAATTGTCTATATGACGCCTCCATAAAAAAACACAGCTTTTGGAGCTGTTAATGAAAATTATGGCAAACCAACATTACCCACTGCAGCTTTTGATAGCCTGGCATAGGCCTAATAATTGGGTTTAGGACGTAAAATGAAGTGCAGCCAAAGTTAACAAAACAAACAATAACTAACTAAAGAATTATTAAAAGCCTTTAAAATGAACGCATACATTGTGGTTCGAACATGTAGGCTATAAGTTATAGTGCGTTCACACAGCCGTGGCACCTGAGGGATTAGGAGGCCCCAAGGGTTTCCATGGGGTGTCCTAATCCGTCAGGTGCCACGGCTGTGTGAACGGAGTATAGTTTCTTCTATTTTTGTTCGTACCGTACAAATAACTTACACCATGACTGTGCAACATATTTTTCAATGAAAAGTAGGCCTACCTATTAAAGTGTACAAAACTATAACTCGGGGTGCATCTTGTTATATATTAAAACTAGCTGTACCCGCGGGCTTTGCCCCGTTTTACTTCATAAGTAAGCTCGCCTCCAGGTTGAAGTTCGTTCGCTACGCTCACTCACCTTTTGGTTGCAAATTAGCTGTTGTCATAAATTTAAAAAAATAATAGTGCTGCACCCTGTTGGTAATCCTTGTAACTTTAATGCTATTGCACATCATAGAACAGAACCAACTTGTTTAATTGAAACAGCTGTTAAGATTAATTAATTCCGTGTGTACTCATAAGGTTAACATGGGAAACTCCAGAGCCACTGGGGCGGAGCCCGAGAGTCCGATCAGAATAAAAACAACTTAGTTTTCCTATTTAATGCCTAAAGAATCAGTGTACCAAATTTCAGCCTCCTAGGTAAATGGGAAGTGGGAGAATCAGTGATGAGTGAGTGAGTGAGTGAGTCAGTGAGGGCTTTGCCTTTTATATATACGAGATAAAAAATTTGATAATATATATAGATGTATTTAGCTTATCTTGAGGTACATTCTATATATTATCAATAAATCAATTATCATAAGATGGGAATGCCACTATGTGCGTATTTTAAACCAAATATGAGTGAAGGATGAGTGTGGGATGAGTGGCACGATCTTGTAGTCTAAACTTAGTTAGTGACTAAGGCCAACATGTTCCTTAGACACAGCTGCTGTTAATTAATAGCCCATACAGCTAATGGCAACTAAGAGACCTACAGTTTATATTGGAATCTAGTATGATCTAAGAGTTATGTGTTCATGTGTCAAAAGCCTATGTTACTGTAGGCTACCCGTACCTCAAGTATGGTGTTTTCTATACAAATAACACTGTAATAACTTAGCAAAGCTTAATAACATTCCTTAAGCACAGTAGGCCTAAAAATGAAATTAAATACATTTTTTCATGCTCTTTAAACAATGTCTGACTATTCAATTAATGCAAAAAAACAAAGAACATGATATTAATTATTACACAATGTTATAGGTTAAAATAAAAAGCTGCTATGCTTTAGGGTGGACCTATATGCACAGGTGCCTGTGCTAGGCCTAGGTACTAGCTTTTATCAGTTTTAATTTAAACAACACAACCTGAACGACATGATGATTGTTTGAACCTCTTTATTATTCTAGAAACCAAAATTTTCACTGCACGGTTGAGAGTACGTCGGTGAGGAAAGCCATAATCAATGCAATCATAGACAGAAGATGGTTCGAGGTGGTCAAAGAGTCAAAGGGTTGCGTTAAATGTAGTCAAGACTGATCAAAGTATCGGCGTCCTCTTTGGTAAATGAGCGCAGTAAGTCAGGCATCTGAATTTTGGACTTCTTAATATGAGGGTAAACTCAAAACCTGTTGAATATTATATTTTCAAATTAAATTTCTACAGAGAATTTAAACAACATAAAAACAGTTTGAGGCCAGAACTCGTCTATGTAGCTGAGAGACAGATATTCCGCCATCGTGTGAGTATCTCTTGTTATGCTGATGTCATTTTATTATTTTTTTTTTTTTAGATGTTATTGCTCTATGAATCATGTGGAATTTTTTAATATGTATTAACAAAAAGAATGAAATATATACTGTCAGCCGTGCTGCAATCAGCATAGGTTCTGGCGTCCACCGCTGGGAGCGCTGTGTAGTTAAGTAGCGCATACTCCGTAACTAACAATTCAGAAATTTACCTATACAAAGCTACCAGTGATGGACGCCAGAACCTATGCTACTCGCAGAATGGCTGACGGTCTATATTTAATTATTTTTGTCTATGATTTTACATACTATTTGAAGTGAATCAGCTGATTATTCAAACATGTGTTCACCATTACAAATGTTATTGACTTCAGGCTGTATTTATTTAGCTTTGAAAAAGTTATTAAAAAATTAAGAAATTCATTCTGCAAATTGATATTTTCTTTAATGTTGAAGTTGCTGGTACAGGGAATATGAAGCATGTTTCAAATTATTTCTTTTACATCCATTAAACAATGTTCTCCATATTTGTAGAAAAAAAGTAAGTACCCTTAAACTGGGTAATTTTACTTAACTTGTTCTGTACAGTTGTATAAAAATAACATACCATATAGGAATTTTAATTTTTTTTTTTTTTTTTGCTCAAACCGGGTATTACACAACATGCTTCAAAATAAGTTTTTTAAAGTTTTAAAAAATGGCACAGAAATTATTACAAAACTATGTTTAGATGGTTAAAAACATAAAAACCCATTTTTAGCAAAAAAGAAATCCCATATAAACTCGATCCCATTGGCCGATCATGATTGGTTTGTGAACTTGTTCAAATGAATGCTTGAACCAAATTTCATCAAAGTCAGATCATTTTCACAACCTACGGAATCATTTTTTATTCTGCATTTAATAACACATTAAGTTTAACGATTACTTAGGTTTGCTGCTACAGGAAAGGTATTGAAGTGTGATTTTTGGTCAAATTATAATAGCTTAGTATGAAATTAATAAATTTGCCAAGTTTGATCAAAATTTAACCATAAACAAGCAAACTAAAACAGTTTAATTATTCTCCATAAGAATAACATGGGCATTTAAAAATTAAATGTTTTTGATATATCTCCATAATTGAAAACCGCAAAAAAATACTTCTATATACTAAATTATCTGTTTTTTTATGCTCTTCAAATTGGTTTGGAGAAAAGTTGATAAATTTTATATTTTGAGGGTTAAAAATGAGAAAAACCTATTTTTAACCCATAAAACCCCCCATAAACCCCCTTTCCCATAGTCCGATCATGCTGGTTCGCGAACTCGTTCGAATAAACGTAGGTTTACACGTTTGTACCAAATTACATCAAAATCGGATCATTTTTGCTCGAGTTATCGCGCTAACGGACACATATATAAATATATATATATATATACACGGCCGCGCCCGGGAAGCCAGTCACATAAAATATACACTGGAAGTCAGTCAATTGCACCCCCCAATATATTTCAAGACTATGATATATATATAATATATGTTGGTAAATATCTTAAGCCTAGACATATCTGAACGTATATATCTCTTTTTTTCTTAAAAATACTAAAATATAATTACGTAAAAAATGCTATGCTAATGCAGTCACCACCGCATTTGCATGGGAAAGCCAGTCACGTAAAATTTGTGCTGCTAAGCCAGTCACTATATATTTTACCGCATACCACTGGAATCCAGTCACTGAAAATCCACCCGGGTATCCCGTCACTTCAGTCACTTTCACCCCTGCCCTTCTACTTTGTGATATTTATTTGTTCTACAAGCTTGAAAATCCGCACCTCAAACAAATGGATTATGCTTCAGGCATTGAGCACTCTCATAACCCATCTTTCGCACTTCATTTTAATTAGTTGTCTTCCAGATTACTTAACAATTACTAGTCTACAGATTAAATACCTAAATGTCAATGTAATCTTTGGTCTTCTTAATAGTCGTCCTGGCAACTGTGGATACAAATATGTACCGTACTAATTCGCAAGCGTAAGGTGGGAAGTTATTGCTTTATAGTCGCACAATTAGGCCTATTGTTGAGTCCTTGGAGGCAAGCGGCCATCTTGGATGATTTCAAAAAGCTGCAAAATTTATCGTCCAAAAATATTTTTCAAACACCAAAGTGTTTATAATTTAAATAGCTAGTATACTGTGGGATTAGAAATGTTCTTTGTAGTTTTGAATTATTCTCCAAGGGAGTCCATAAAATAAGTTAACGGTCACGGTCATCTTGGAAAAAGGCCAACTAATACGAAAACAATATCCTGTGTTGCGCGGGCCGTAGCACAAAAATAGTTTTCCCGCCTCAAACAATCAAAGGCGTGTGGAACAAGGCAAAATTCTTGTCTCTTTTGTGGCGAGAGGTAGGGGCGAGCCTAACGGGTTCCATTGATGGGCTACCCGGCTACTGACCGACCTGGGGTAGCGACTAGCGAGCCAGGGGATGGTTAAAGTTTCTGCCGGTTATTTCCATCTTATTGCTGGTTCTCGAGCTTTTTGAGCTTGTTGTACAGTGAAATATTACTTCCCTATTTTATATAGCCACAATCAAAGCGATTTTTACAAGAAAGAATGAAGATATAGACTCAGTGATGTGTGGTTACTTATTTAAATCATGTTCCTTGATTGTTTACCCTTTTGTAAGAGCCAATAATCAATCAACTTATATTTCTTTATTTTTCGATGTATTATCTATATCAATTCAAGAGGTAGCCCTGTACCTGGTTAACAAATATACCGATTACATTTAACGTGTTTTCTTTGAGTTACGCCCCATGGGATTCCAAAGTTTCACAATGTTTACATTTTTGAAGAATGTAGATAACAGAATGTTTAACGAAGTCAGCTTTAAATGCTGTCATTAAAGTTCTTTGATTTTGCGGTCCAAAAGGTAGAAACGATTCGATTTGTGAAACTTTTAACTTTCGCTACGGGCCTGTTAATTGGAGATTCTGACATTCTTAATTTAAGGAAGTAAACGTATTAACATGACGTGTTTGGAGTGGGATTTGAAATATGTGACGTGTATCAAACTTTTTCTCTTAAAAATCCTCTCCGATGTAAAACACAGGTACGGCAGCTAGGTTTATTAGAATTCAAAAGTTTTTTAATTGTCCTCCAATGTTTAGAAATTATTTTTCGATCAAGTTGTTTAATGAATAAATAATTGTTTTGCCAAATTATGTTTCGAAAACAGGAACTAAAAATAGATCAGGAAATAGATATTTTAGTTCAGAAAACAAAGCCAATCAAATAGGCCTACGCCTGATCAGCTGTATAATTTAATTGCTGTTATTTATTATTCAATTCAATGAAACGCATTGAATACATTTATTTACTATTTGAGTTTGTGTAAACATAACCCCCAAGACGGATCCTGTTGGTATGGTTGTATCTTAAATTTGTGTATTTATGGTTGTTTTGTGTTGCTATGACGGATCGTGTTAGCACGATTGTAACTTAAATTTGTGCATTTATCGTTGTTTTGTGTAGCTGTAATTTGTTTATTTGTTATTTTTTTCTTTTAAATGCCTCCGACGCGACGACAACGAAACATAGAAAGGATGCGTAATCGTGATAACGACCGCAGCTACAGAACAGTGGCGCGTAATAGGCCTAACTCATCACAGTCAGTACCTGACCCTGGACAATCTCAACTATTAGGTTACAAATGCGCCCTAACCCTACCCCAAAATGACTTTTCGTTCTCAATTGGCCCTCTATCAATAACCTGTGTTGCCTGTACAGCGAGGCATTTTGAGAAGGAGAAAACCGTCCGTTGTATGTAAAAATCCAATTTATTTAGACAAATGTCTAAACTGTAATAATTTATAAATATTAAAAACAGTAAAAAGTTTTTTGTCACATGAAAGGTTTTTCCTAAGATTGAAAACACTTCTGAGAAAAAATCTTAGAAAGGTCATTCCCTAGTACGAAGAACATGTGTCAATCAGGTAGATATACAAACTCTTTAGAAAATTAGTATACTTTCATGAATCCATTAACAACAATCCTATGAAGAACGGGCAATGCCATCCGGTCCGTTTTGGAATGCCGAGGGGTGAAAATATTGGAACACCTGCTGCCTTCCGGGAAAGATTACATAGTAGTCTACATCACGGTATGAAAATGTAATTTGGTCTACCAGCATTTCGCATGGGGTTTATGTTCCATGCCGATCATTGAACGCCTGAGCTGTATCTTGAATTGTATTACTGCTACAATAAATGTCCCATCCTATATTATGTAAATAACTGGTTCACCGAGCGGTGCTCGGGAGAAAATCACTTTTATCGTTATGGAATTTAGAAATAAAGCATAGTTTATTCAGTGAGCAATTTGTAATCAATTGTATTATCGCAACTTTAATTACACTCTATTTTTAACGTGCCAAAACTTTATGAAATGATTTAACAGCTAATACGATTCTTTATTTACTTGTTATTTGTTATTTTTTGTAACCAACATGGCAACTCGTAAGGCCACACGTTAAATATTTTAAACTTTTAAATTCAATTTTCTCAAAAGTTTGCGTTTTTACACAGTGTATAAATTCAAGTTGAATTTGATACACGCACACAGAATCTCCGGTTAACGACTTGACATGCCTAGAAATTTAATTTAATTTACAATTACATATTATTTCACTTACGTGAGTCGCAACGTTTTTAATCTTACTTGGTTTTGGATTTTATTACAAAACGTGATCGGAAATGGTTGCAGTATTTGTAAACAAAATGTAATAACAAATTTCCAGTGACAGCTAGAAAAAATCATCCTTATCCAGCTTTTCATCTTTCACAGCTGCTCGTTATTTCATAGATGTCGTAATCTTCAAATAAATTATTAGTATTTCATAAATTACTGGTAAACATTAGGAGCAAACTTGACAAAAATGCAAAAAATTGGAGGTTTGATCAAAATTGATTTTAATTCAAAAGTAGTGAGGCCGACACTCGTGTCAATCCACCGAATCCAAAAAGACTATTTAAATCGAATCACGATCAATGCTCTAGTTTTTGAGGAGAAGGCCACGTAAAATACCTTATGGGCTTGACAGACAAGACAGAAATTGAGATAAAGACTTGTTTTGTCTTCTTTAATGTATGAAACGTAAAAATGACCAAAAAATATATAATTTTGAGCAATGTTCATACTAAACTCTAATTTCATTTAAATAAATTCGTAAAACCAAAGAACCATGAGGTAAAAATACCTTCCCTATCCCGAAATATCCAATCCAATTTTATTCTTTTAAATTATTCTACGTTATTTCACAACCAGCATTGACAACCAGAACCAATAATAAAATATGTTTATGTTTGATTTTTTACGATTAATTATTTGTGTAAACAACTAGACTTTTTGGCCAATGTAAAACTCCGGATAGTGTTCACGACATAGGGATTATGCTATTTCGTATTACTAGAAGGTAATTGATAGTGAAAAAATTATTAATTCATTAATCAACCTGTGGCAGGCTTTTTATCAACATTTATTTGCATTTTTTACCACTAGTAATCAGAAAATAACCTTCCTCAGTGATGTTTTAAATTTCACGATCTGCACTCGTACATGTGCCGTTAGCTATTAGTGTATGTGAATATTGGTCAACCATTTAAATCACTGTCTGAAAATAAATCAAATGCTTATGGGTTAAACTTTTGAAGCCCTTTATCAAAATATCCTTTTGCGTTGCACTGAATCTTAAGCTTAAAAATGACACCTAAATCAGTTACAGCTTAATGAATTGGGAAGATATATGACATTAAACAAGACAACGACATATCAGATGCTTAATACTAGATATTAGAGGGTAATTATTAAACGAAGAGCCATTGATTATTTTTATAAACCCATTACTAAAATCAACTACAACAATATTGGCCGATACGTAGTGTAGCACGGGGGTAGATTTCCGGGGGTAGATTAGATGTCTGGGGGTAGAATTCCGGGGGTAGATGTCTGGGGGTAAATGTCCGGGGGTAGATGTATGGGGGTAAATGTCCGGGGGTAGATGTCCGGGGGTAGATTTCCGGGGGTAAAGTTCCGGTGTCAGGTTTATTAGCATTTTGATTAATTACAACTGTTAAGTAAACCGTGAAATGCGAGTAGATTGAATAAATAATAATTTATCCATCCTAAAAGTTCGCGGCCGGAAATCTACCCCCATACATGTGACGTCAAAGTGACGTAGGCGTTTTTTCATGGGGGTAAATATCCGGGGGTGGAAATCCGGCGACCCCTCACCAACAAGGATCAACCGTAATTATTTTCAGTCAGAAAGTGTCCTGAGTTTCCAGAAAATTGTAACTTATTACATTTTAAAAATTGAGGGTAAATTAAACGTTTCGGTTCTGGTTTTGGAGCGAGTCCAAGTTCTTGCAGTGACTAATACTTCAAAGGAAGGAAGGTGGGAAGATTTTCATACTACTAATAGCCTTCTTTGAATTCAGCGTGAAAAATACTGGGTAATTTCTATAGTTTCGGCCATTTAGGGGAACCAAACAAATTTTTAAAAACTCTTCTATCTCATCATTTCAGTAAACTATGATATTATTATTTGAATAGAAGTTAAATGTCAAGAAAAAAATACCGCAAATTATTATTTTTGGGATAGCATTACATTGACCAAGGAATACTCTCAAAGTGTAAAGTTTCCCGAACAAAGCTCGGTCCCCAGCTACTTGTCAAACAACGCAATAATGTACGTTATTTCATAAAATTTGTACCTGAGAAATGTACAAATGGAAAATGCATTTCTCGTAAGTGTAAGCAAATCTTAAAATGATAGGATTTGTAATGATACGATCTTAAAACGAGCAATTCAGTATTCTTATTCAAAACACCCAACACCCGCCACTGGATCAAAATATGCCCGCACGGCGCAATCCGGCACGGTGGGAAGCCCCTCTCGTACAATTTAAATGACGTACATAAGCCAAAAATAAAAAAATATGATTCAGAACATTTCACTTTTTGTATACAGAATCCACTGTTTTTAAACTATACAATTAACTTTAACTAGTGGTCGTCCAGTGGTCGAAAACTCGACCAAAAATATGTAATGTACAGGTTTCAAATGATTTAGGCCTAAAACTTTTTTCCCCGTGTAAGTAACTAAGGACTTCTGGATAATTTAAATATGATATTTATATGTTTCTTACTCAGGAACAATGCCGTTCCGGGACACTATATAAATGGACGTTAACGTGATTATAAATTTGCATTTTACATAGTCAAAATACAATAGGTATTGCGCAACCGTGATATGTTACGTCATTAACCTTGGTTTACTAATAAAAACTACACCGTATGCTAACTCAAACAAAACAAAACTTGCTTACTGTACAGCAATAAATCACGTAAAGAACAAAACAAAATGAAAATGTAGACTAGAAGACTACTGATACCGTAGTCATCCTAGGCTACTACTACATGATGTTTCAGAACAGAAGTATGGGGATAAAAATATTAAATAACTCATAAAACACCATAAAATCATAGTACTGTACTTAAGTCTTTCTGGTAATAATAACAATGATAAAAATAAGATAAAGATAAAAATGATGTAAAACACCTCTTATTATTTCTCTTTGTTCTATTCTTTCTTTGGTTTCTCTACATCCACAAGTTGTCATGGTTACTAATCACCCAACGACCCAACCACAAAATATTGTAGTGTTGTGACAGCAGACAGAAGCAGACGATTGTCAGTATGTCAGTGTCAGTGCAAGATTGTCAGTCTGTAGGTGCGAGCGTATAGGTTGACCTTGACGATACTGATCGATATTTCTCCGTTTTGCTTCCATCTTATTTTTGTTAAATGAACTGTAATATTTCAATAATTGGGAACCTACTGCACATAAAAATTACCGTAAATAGTTAAATATATCGTTCATATCGAAATATTAGACTGAAAAACACAGTTAATAAAACATTTTCTTGGGATTTGTGAGGTTATATAATATATAGGCATCATGATGATGCGACTCCAGTTTAGCGAGGTTCTACTGTATTTGCAAGTTAAAGTTACAAATAGAAAACCCATTATGGTTTGTATTCAATGACCGATGTATTATACAAAATAAATTATAACTTATTTTGATATTAATCAGCAGCATTTATTACAGCTTGCAGCACTTATTGGTATATATAAATATCCCAGTTACTATTAGTAAAAAAAAAATAAAACACAAAATTGTGTGGCCATTCAATTTTCATAAACACAGTGTTAAACATTTGACTCTGCAGAATACCGGATGGTAAAGAGTGTTTGGTTTCAAGAAAATAAAATAAAATAGTTTAACCTGCTTTACTATTTATTTTGAAAAATAATAGATAGGAAACCATAAGGATAGGTATGGGATTGAACTGAAATAATTGCAGGAAAACTTAAATCGTAAAGTCCACAAACTGTACATTGTTAGAGAGCGAGAGATTTGATAATTTGATAATTTGTTTATTTTTCCTGCCACAGTTTGGACCTATGGTCCACTCTTTCACTGTGACAGGCAGAATATTTACAAACATTACTCTGTGGGAGAGAGAGAGAGAGAGAGATTTGATAAGGAATCTGAAAAGTAAACAAATAATCGATTCTGGCGTTCGTTATATTGTACCCCCCTCCCCCCCCCGTATTTGCACTCGTGACCACTTTTTGTTGCTTCCTTATCATTCATCCGTCCCAAAATATAATTCCTGTAATAGTTTGTTTGTAAAATTAAAATTATTATAAAAATATTTATCTTTCGAGTGTAGTTTCATGGTTATTCTTATCAGATAGAATATATCGTTGTCATATGTAATAGTTACTCCTTCGCGTTACGCAATTGCGTAAAAAACAGTTCCAGTATCTCGGACAAGATTCACGTATATTTCTCGAGATAAAGAAAATCCGTATAGTTCCCGGTCCATGGAAACACTGTAAATACTAGGATAAAAAATATTGTATAAAGGAGAAGTTGACTAAAATTTCAACTGAAGGTAAAAAAATCAAAATAACTTAAAATATGAGATGATGAACGGGTAGGATCAAGATCACCAATTATAATTAATTAATATTCGACGATCCTTATTAGAGAGGCATCATATTTATTTGGAGTATGAACATGTTTAAACATTAACACGTAGTTAATCACTATCCCAACACAAATAGTAACAAGGAGTAAACGAAGGTTACAGACCGCTGGGTTTTACCGCTACAAAGTAGGGTAGGGTGCCGTACTGGCTACACTACTCCACGATAGAACACACGATGAGACAGTCTCCGCATTGGTATTGCAGTTACGCTTATCGACACAGGCAGCAGCACCGGTTATACGTATAAAGTGCACGGGAAGCCATACCTGACTGGCTTATGGAGAGCTGACTGGCTTTCGGGCGGGTGACTGCCACACCGAGTAAATTACCAGCGCACTGACTGCCAAACCGGGCGGGCACAAAAGTATATATATATATAAATATATATATATATAAATATATATATATATATGAATTTGAACGATTAGTGTTTTTGGCCTCTGGGGACACCAAAATGAAAAAGTAAATTGGTCCCGCGCCCAGGTCTTACCATGAGACCTACGGTAATAGCTACTTCCCTATAGGGAAATTCGCTAAAAACTGGTTCTTTTGTGTATTTTTCATTAAAAAAATGTGCAAATACGTATGAAAAAAATATTTAGTTTTCAATATTTTTGTGCAGTTATAAATCCAAAACTGTAGAGAAAATATGTTTAAGTATATGTAGTTGGGCATCAAATGACACAGTAGAACAATAATCCCAAACCACAATAGCATTATGTGGAATTAACTTATCTCCTGTGGAACTTATCCTTGTTCAATTATTAGTTTACAACAGTCAGCTTCAAGTTATCCCTGTATCCCACCGAGACTACAGTTACAATTGTATTAAATGTTTAATGTTTTCTTTGGGAAACATAAGCTTAATTAATATTCTGCTACTTATAGAAAAGCAACAATTCAAAATAATAAAAGTTAGTGTAACTAAGGTTGATTGGAATAAAAAAATTGCATCCCTTACAGAAGAGTAACAGGTATTTATTACTAATTTTTTTTTATCAACTCACTTTTGTTCGGATAAAGAGTTTATTTTCATTCATTTTACTATATTTTGGTTAGACATGATTGAATCGAATCAAATCAAATCGATCTTTATTTTAACAAGTAAAATGCAGCATTGCAATATATATAAAAAAAATATATTAAATTAAATAGATTGAATAGCTCACAAAAGCTATTGAAAACTAAAGTATGTCAATTAAAGTAATAAATTTGTAAAAAGTATTTTTTTTCGCAATATGGCTTAATGTTTGGTGATTATAACTTGTGTTCGCGTTGATTATAAAAAGCACTTAGTATTTTGTATAATATATAACATAACTTTATAACTTCATAACTTTATCAAAAGTAACGTTACTAATTGGACTACCTAAAAACGTATGGTCTAATGTTCCATTAATAAAGATAAAAGAATGTTAAAACATTTAAATTATACTCAAACAAATTGCTATTTGAAGCCTAAACACTTTTATGTCAACACCAGTAAAGGTCCCCTACTTACCGTTGCACTTGACGTTTCATTAACACTATATTCATTACTTTTATATATTCAACAGTGTTAATTTCCCCAGAGAGTTCTGGGCGTCAGGTTTTGTGATTAATAATAGCTCATGTTGCGAATATGAACATGGAAAGAATTCATCAAATAACCGGCTATGTTTTACTAACAAATAATATACTCCTGAGTGTTATTTGTAACTGAGTTCGTCAGTTAATATTTTACAAAGGAAATATAATTATTATTATGAATCCAATAGCTATGAAATAAATTATGTTCAAAAATTTACTAGCAAGTCAATGAATTTTTATTAGCACACAAGGTAAATATAGTAAATATGAAAGATTCTACTTATTTATATCACCTAAATGCTAGCACCATTTTAGTCATAGTTGAATTATTACCCTACTTTGTCTATACAATAGGAACATAAAATCATTGTATTCCTTCTCTAAATTAAAAACTGAACAATGAATAACCTAACGGGGGGAATGACAATTATTTCAGACTTTATGCTTTTGTTTTCTAAGCTCTTTAATCCCAAAACTATACCAGAACAAAAAAAAATATTAAAGATTTAAATTATTAATAATTTCCAGCCAATCGGAAAAACTTATGGAACTCCAGTTAAGTATGGATTAAAAATAATAAAATATCAAACCTTTTCCTACAAGACTTTCCAAAAATTACAATATGCAATCTCCAAACAATTAAAATTTTACATTTGACTAATCTAATATCACCACAGATCTAGGTTTATTCAAACATCGAGGTTGGCAGGATCTTTGAGATTATTATAAACTAAATTATTAATATTTTCCTAAATAATCACAAAATAACATGAAGGAAGCTCAACCATCTCACACGACAACCTACACGACGGATCCATATGAATTATGTATATGCCTTACACTTCCGGGCTTGAATTTCTCAAGGGAAATTGTTACAGCTTGTCGAAGAGAACATCGAATTGATTCACAACATTGAGCTGATACGTCTTCAAGATTTTTCGTTCTTTGAAAACAATTTCTACTGCAAATAGTCACTAGGAACGTCATTATTTTCGACCGTTACCGTTACTTATTGATAATGTGTTTTGTTTTAGGTAAGTATTGTTGCTGAGGAATTGTGATTTGTAGGTACACCCAACCTAAGTACCTCACCCTGGCTGGTAAGGTAACATTTATGTATGCATGTTGTGGGCTAGCTTGTACTAAAACAGGTACTAAAACTAGGTACTAGGTACTAGGTACTAGGTACTAGGTACTAGGTACTAGGTACTAGGTACTAGGTACTAGGTACTAGGCACTAGGCACTAGGTACTAGGCACTAGGCACTAGGTACTAGGCACTAGGTACTAGGTACTAGGTACTAGGTACTAGGTACTAGGTACTAGGTACTAGGTACTAGGTACTAGGTACTAGGTACTAGGTACTAGGTACTAGGTACTAGGTACTAGGTACTAGGTACTAGGTACTAGGTACTAGGTACTAGGTACTAGGTACTAGGTACTAGGTACTAGGTACTAGGTACTAGGTACTAGGTACTAGGTCCAAAAACAGGACACAATTTTCAGAGAGCCTGCTGTCTAGTGGTTAGAGCACGAATCTCATGATCTGGAGTCCCCGATTCTAATCCTGATAACCACAAATGACTTAAGCTGCAAGATATTGTCACTAACTGACGGCGCAGTTTAACTTAAACGTATTTAACATTGTCTTGAACAGCTGTTTGTTAGACAACTGTACCAAACACTTACTAAAATGTAATTGAATCTGAACGAACGATTATGGAAAATTATGAATGAAATAACGTGCTAATTACGAGTATAACTAGTCTTCATTTCACCCAAACTAGCCTGACGTTGGAACTTGGGTTTCGAATGTTTCATAGGCTGGCGAAGTAATCAATAACATTGGTGACGTCATTCAATCAACCAACCGTGTCCAAGGTTGACCATTTGTCACTACAACTTTAGTCGTAAATTCTGTTTACATAGTAGCCGAGCTTTGTCTGAGGAACTTAACTGTGATTTGGAATTTATATTTTATCAACTAAATCAATAGGTACAAACTCAAAATAGATTTTGTTTTACGTTTGGAAGTTTTTAGTTTTTTTAAATATGTACATAGGAATATGGACCTAATATTACGTTCTTAGAAAATGGGATCTTCAAATTACCTGCTAACCTTTACATACAACAAAATTATTTTGAATGTCTTGAATATTTTTTTATATTTTATATTAATTGTAAAGCTTATAATTCTAAGAAACTTTTCAACATTGGAATAGGGTCACAAACTGTAAAATTCACACAGGTTAATGACGACAGTCATCAGACCACAGTTATCGATGACAGTTATCGAACAGGTTAATGATAGTATGTTAATCTTTTCGTGGTAGCTTTAGTAACCTAAGTTTATGATAGACTGAAATTATTGAATAATAACAACCATTAAGTTTTCAGAGGAAGAATTTGTCTGGCTTTTAGCTATTTTTTCAAGCACACCACTCTATTTTTTATATTTCAACTTTTCCTTTCAGCTTTATTCAGCTAAACTAATAAAACACTATATGATGTGTGGAATTAATAATAAAGAGGTAATACAGAAATAGAAGTGTAGAAAAGTAGTACTATAAATGCACGAAGAAAGTATAACATGTTCCTAAATAGCTCTCATTCTCTCGTTAAAGATATTATCTTTAATGCAAATAGAATTCATTGTAACCTACTTACCTTTTGCTATTCCTTAAATCCATTAAAAGACGACTGGAGCTAAGATATATCAAGGGACTGTATGTATCTTTAAAAGAATTGTCCTTTCAGGCGCATAGGGAATAGCAGGAGATAGAACACGTAGTCTTAATCTGATGAAGAACCGGGTTTTTATGTGATTTATTTATCACCTGGTTCCATGGATTTAACACTTGTTACAAAATGAAGTAAAGTGCATTTAATTATTAAACTGACTAGTTTTGCGCTGTTATGCGTTCACAAGCTAGACAGATGTGTCATCCAATACAATTGGAACTTTTACAAATTTAACAATATGAAAACCGGTTTTGGAAAAAGCTTTTAAAAATATCTAAAGTAAATATCGAAAATCGAAATAATACGCAATCAGAAATTGTATGGCTAACATTCTTTTAGATTTTAAAATATGAAAAAATTTAGTTTTCAATAAAATCCATCTACTTAAGTATTCATTTCTATTTCATTATACAAATTGCCGGCAGAACCTGTCTATTATATCGTCATTAGCAAAGTTTGCTGAAGTGATTAAAACTAAGTGATGATAGAACAGCCTGATCGCCCATACCACAGCCTGCTAAATTACACAGGCAGACAAGACTGTCCAATAAACTGCTTACCTTAACTCAATAATACTCCTGCTAATCGTTATATCTGGTGTGTCTACAGTTAAGTATCCTCTTTCATTATTGTCAAGACTTCATGTTGTGTTGTTTATTCCGAATCACGTTGACAATAATATTGTAAAAAGGTTAAAATACCTGTAACTGCCTCGAGACTCGGCACCCGTCATGTGCACACCAGTGTCTGTAGGCCTACAGTTTTTGTCCCAGTTTTTTAAATGTTTAAATGTTTTGTGTATTTTTTGTAAACTTTGACGCGACCAATTCAAGAATGGTTTAAGTTCTTCAAGTTTGTGACTTGATGATGATGTGAATACATCGAAACGCGCGTAGTCCAGTACAGGAACAGAGGAATCACGAGGCAGTTACAGGTATTTTAACCTTTTTACAATATTATTGTCAAGAGTTTAATTTTTTATTGTTTTTGTTAAATTAATAGTTTCTTTTCCCTTCAGATTCGTCACAAAAGCTTTCTATTTATTTACATAAAATAAAAACAATACTATCGTGGAAAATATACACATGTATGCATTGAATAAACTTATAAGTCAAAGATAAATTTCTCAAAAATAAAAAAATAAATAAAAATATGTACTCATCTTCATTGTTTATTGATTATTTCATTTTTATTATTGTTTGTGTAGCCTACTGTTTGTAAATGGCTTTATATTGATACAATAGTGAGCTATATACTACAACTTAAATTAAATATTTGTATGAACAATTATACTGACTATCTGGCATGGTTCAGTACACACATCTAGTTCACCTTTATTTTTAATTCTACCAGAATATCGAATATTTGCCAGGATAGTACTAAATTGTAAGGATCATAGTTTTCACTCTTTTTCGAATAATTCGGAATCCGTTACGGGGGAAGTTATATCAATATGTTTAAAATTTGTAATACGAATCATATTATTGATTTAATACTAAATTTAGTGACCATTAAACATTAATAGTAAATCAGGCATACAGCCTTTTTTAAATCGACCAAACCTCCGGCCCTCTCTATCTAGGGAGATCCCGGCTTTAATCCGAAAGGCATGGATACGAAAGATACTGATCGAAAACAACGCTCAAATCGCCGCCTTCACAGATGATGATTCAAACATGATTGCACAAGGGAATTAATTGTAGGCTGCACTTTACTTTAGGTCCTACACTCATTCGAATGAAAATATCGATCGATATATCGATTAATCGATTGTTTCATTCGATATATCGTTTGGTTAGTTAGGTAAGGTTAACCTAACCTAACTAACCAAACGATGTATCGAATGAAACAATCGAATAAGCGATATTTTCATTCGAATGATTGTAGGACCTAAAGTAAAGTGCAGCCGAATTGTATACACTACAAACTACATGCTAAGAAGTGTCATTGAAGCAATGAGCAAAACAGTAAACGAACACCAAAAGTGTTTTATTTGTTTACTAGAAAAGTACAGATACTAATTATTAAAGACGTATTAGGGTAGATTTAACAAGGGTTAGCTGGGATTTCATACGTTTTCATTTTTAGCTACGCAGTGGTTGCAGTCGACGACATAATCGATAAAGTGGGTGACGTGTGTTGCGTGACTACCTCTCTCTTACACACACACGCATCACGTGCCTTCCTATGTCATGATTATTTTACCTAGAATATATTTACACCTTTCTCCAACATCAATATAGTAACTAGGTTTAGGCCTTTACCTAACAAACGACTAAACTACTGTTATGTGTAAACTACGATTATAAGTGTATGCTGAGTTCAGATTACTAGATTACAGAGTTATCATATGTTAAGCAAAGTTTGGAAACTGTTCCCAGTCAGAGGCCATTACATGGAGTGGCAGGCTGGGCTGAACCCAATTAGCTTAAGCAGGATTAGGAGCCGTCTACCCTTTAATAAGCCCTACCAGGACATGCACAAGTGACATCTCCCTGCGAAATGCTATTTTATTTGAAAAATTTATATACGTTACAAAAGTATGATCTTCCATACAAATAAATAGTCGTAAGCGTGGTGTTTTCGTATATTTTAATTAAGGTTTTATTAAGCATTTGTCCTATGTTCCGATGGCTGGACATCACAAACCAGCAAACAAAGAAGCAGACGAATTTAATTACACGAATCGCGAGAAACAATGACGTCATCATCTTCATCTCGAGAGGCTAAACATAGTTTGTTGAATTTTATGTCTTTAATAATGTTTTCTGTTTTTAGGTAAAGGTAAAATATAGTAAAATCTACTTTTAATGTTAGGTGGGTGATAAAATACTTGAATACCAGAATGCTTCTTTCATTATAAATAAATTTTCCCCTTATCTTTACGTATTTTCATTTCAAGAGCATTTAGCCAATTTTGTTGTCACTATAAGATTTTTATTTTCCTCATAAGCTACAGAATACTCTATTATTAATATAAAGTTTCCTGAGTTAAAGATTAATCATTTTATGATCTTGTAACTGTAGTCTTAGAGCAATATTTAAGACATAAAATAACAAATAGAAATAAGTGTAGGTTCAATCATTAACACACATATATTTTCCACAGTTTTTAAATGCATATCTAAATACAGTATCATCCTAACAAAGCCTTATCCTAAAACTTCATCATCATCAAATTTCTTCTCCTGCAGAAACATCACTATCACACATCTCATCCTTCAGTACATAGCAGTCACTCCCCGCCCACCTCCTTCAGACAATCCTTTCATCCTCTGGTCCTATCATCTCATTCCGAAACTTCACCATCATATACCACTTTCTCATCCTTCAGTATATAGAAGTCACTTCCCGCCCACCTCCTTCAGACACCCTTCTATCCTCTGGTCCTATCACCTCATTCTGAACCTTCACCATCATATACCACTTTCTCCTCCTTCAGAACTTCGCCATCACTCCCCACGCACCTCCTTCAGACATCCCTGTATCCTCTGGTCCTATCACCTCCTTCCGAATCTTCACCTCACCGTCCTTCGTCGTAGACTTCTCAACTATATCCTTGTTTAGGGAGATAGAAGACCTTCCTTCTTCCTTTCCTTTCCCTCTCACCTCTTCTTACAGAAAGTATACAAGTGCTCCCACAACCACTACGTTAGCCATACCATACCAGAGGCAAGATCTTACATAACTTCCATTCAAAAATTCGATTATTATATCAAAAATCATGACGGAATAGATCAGTTTTACCTCCAGTTGGGAATTTTAATTTTTATAATTGTGTGCGAATATACAGCTTTCAGCGAAACAAAAATGCCGGAACTGGTGCACTTGAAAATATGGTTTATCTTACTAAAAATGTGTGCTTAAAAATGTGTATAAGGTTATATTTTAGATTTATATAGATGGTAGGTTTCTGGAAAATAGTTTCAAATGAATATTTGGTTATGCGAGGAAAATACAAGTGTAACGTTTCAACTGTTAATCACACCCTCAGTGGTATTCTAAATTTAACTAGTGTTAAATATCATAGTTTTTAGAGAACATATTTGTCAACCAATTTTTACACATATTTACACAAACATTCATGGTAAATGTTAAACTCGTCTTGAGATTTTACTATGTTTCATTGTTGGTGAAAAGTATCTTTACCACTGACAACGAAATTGCCAATGTATTAAATTGGTATAATTTTACTACTATATGATAAAGGGAGCTATCGAAAATAATTATTTCAAAGAATTTTAAACGAATATTTTTTGTAGAATCAGGAGACGCTACAAATCATTTTTAGAGGTGGAAGTATAAATATATTCATAAAGCATGCAATGTTACAAAAAGAATCCACAATTCAAGCAACAAGCTAAGCTAAATACAACCATTTGAAATAACCCCTACACCGCAAAGCCCAATGGATGTCTGTAAAAGGCAATCCCAGATGTGCCTTTACGGTTCAACAAAGCATTTATTTCAATTTTCATTTGGCTTTTATTGTTTGGTCTTTGTTGTATTTTCTCTGCTTTTAAGTAATAATTTTTTTATCAATGTGTTCAATAGAAAATTTAAAAATAATATTGTTTACAAACACTTATGTTTATTCGTGATTACTATTTAGTTATACGTATGAATGTAAAATGCTATTAATTTCGTAGATTGGAAATAAACATTCTATTAACTATACCATAATTACACGTGGCTCTTTTCCATACTTGATATGCCTTTAATTAATCTATCGCTTTATCAAGCCTGGAAATGTAATATTTTATTTGAATGTTATCGCAAAAACAATTATAGAGGTAGAATAGGTTGAGGTAGTAGTAGGGAATAATGATCGTGGAGTACTGGTTTTAGTGGTATATTATTGTTTTTAGGGTCATCAATATAACAATGTTGACACAAACAAAACTAAACAAAATTAGAAAAACTCAATTTACAAATTTTAATTATTAAACACATAAAATTAGGTTGTTTTCCTCCTATTGTCATAAAATGGGGACTGATAATGCCGCAACCCCTAGGTCTAGTCTGAAGTAATGTGATAAACAATCACAGGCTCGTGCCTAGCGTCCTAGGGAAAACGATTTCATAAAATTAATATCATTTTCAGTCATCAAGATAAATAATCTGAACCTATAGCATTTCATTTAATTGTATAAGTATTTTTTTATTTATACAGAGTGTATGAAGAGATGCATAATAGAAAGGTGAGACCAACACTTTATTTAAGAAATATGTTTTCGTATACGGTCAAACTGGCATGTTTGAAATTCAAATAGGAAGTACAACTGTATTGAGGAACTCAGAACAAAATAATCAATGAAGAGACGAAACAGTAACATCAAAGGTCAGTAATGAACTTGGTTCTTCATATTTTATAACTTAGTTTATCCTCCTTTCTTTTACGACATTTATTGTGCTAAGAGGAATAGTTTTCAATAATATAAACACTAAAAGATACGTTTATTTGATCCAATTCAGACAAATTATCGATGAATAATATATTAGTTCCTTATCCTTATTATGTGTATCACTTTAGGTATAACTGACACGAAATACGGTTGTGTTGTAGTATAATATTAGTAATAATGTATATCATAATCATTGAGTTCAGTTAGTTGAGCTGAGCATACCTTCAAAATATGTGTCTGTGTTGTGTATACTGACGATAAAATCCAAACTAAACTGTTAGTCATCGAAGATAAAAGAGCCACGTTCTTTATTTTTATCATGACAATTTGAAAAACTGTAAATCCGAATTGATTGAGATACAACTAGGGATAATGTTTCTGTTTACTAGCAACATGTGGGTTTTCATTGATATATATTTTTACTTTGTGAATTTTACTTTTGATTAAGACTTTTTACCATTCATTAAAAGGAAATAATAAAAATAAATAATTGTCAAATTAACTAAATATCATACAAATTTTTGTGGTTATTAAAATTCAAGTACCTGCAATTTAAATCTAACTAAACCAATTAAACATACGTCCATTGCGATGCGTGCAACAACATACGTACAACAATGCGAAGTCAAAGTGGGTGTGATTTTGTATAATTCTTAACGCTTAACGTTGTACAACACTAAAAAACCAAATGCAATACTTTTGTTTGTATCAAGAATAAAAAAGAAAATGTTTATTTTCAGTAGATTCAATACAATTGCATGTGGAAAAATCGAAAAAGGTAATATGTTGGTTTACATTCTCTCAAGGACATCAGGTCAAAACAAAAAATACAACGAGAATAAAAAATACATGCAGATGAGGATAACTACGAGAGAGAAAATACCCTACATTACTCAATATTTAAACGTCTAGGAAGTTTTAGAAAATCTTTTGGGTTGTATAACTGGTTGTTTACTAGCCAGATTTGATTTTCTTTAAAAAACTTTGTAAAAAATGATTCAAATTTGTTGGGCAATTTATTTAGACATTTTAGGCCCAGAATTTTATGACTGTTCTTTTTTTATTCAGTCTAACATGGGGTATATCAAATTGATGTATGTTTCTAGATTGAAAATCATGATAATCACCACTTGTGGTATAGGATTCCATATTTTTTAACCAGTTAACATCATATTATAGATATATAAATTAACTTATAAAATTATTAAAATCCGTTAAAATGGGGTGATAATGTTCCATTAGGATTAACTCTAGTTTTTGTGCATAGGACTTTTTTGTAATATTAAGACATCAGAGACCAAATATGGTAAAAACCGGATATGGTATGAAAACCGTTCATCCTAGTAGGATATACTAGAAATGTAAAGGGAAATTGCTTCCATCGAAATGCATTTGCCTTTCACGTACACACAAAAAACATTGACCTATATCCTGTAACAGCGCTTGTTTTCCATCTAGTTGAAAAAAAAGTAAAAGAAAAATATGAGAGATGATATTGTATACACAATACGCCTGTATAATAAACACACGAATTAACATTCACAACTCATAGTAGTATATTAATATATTACCCTTGAACAATATAAACATTTCATAACAAAACTTGTAATGTTTTCTTTTCATTTAAAACAACAATTTGGTTTTTTCTGTGAGTGTTTCATAATTATTATTTTCAAAACAGCCAAGGAAAATATTTTCCAGCATTAGATTTGTCGTTGTAATTTTATTTTTGGGTGGGTTGTACGTTTAATGGTTACTTTTCCCTACTTTACCCTACTTAAGTCCGGTTGCTGGTAGGAGAATAAACAATTGTAGATTTCCCAAAAGACAATTTCTGAAACTCTAACAAGTACAGCAAGAATTTATGGCGAAAAGTAGTATTTTCTTATACAGCTTAGCAGAAAAAGTACTAAAAGAAATAATTCATTTTAGTTTTAAAGTAGTTTTATTTTAACATATTGAATAAGAATTGTTATCGAAACAGGTATACTTTAGTTTAATAGAATTGTATGTACCTAATTAATAAAAATTATTACTTTTTTGTTATTTTTTGACTATGTTTTCTAAGTGTATTTTATCAACTTTACCCAATTGGTTACGGCAATAATAGTATAGTGATATTTTACTGCATGTTGAATATGCACATTTTATGTTTCTTATGTTATTTTATACGTAGTGAATAGGAAGAAATTGTTATTTGTTTGTATTCTTTTAACAACATTATGTACAAGGAAGCAGTAAAAGGTTCTTTAAGTTGTAAAATGTTTGATTTCATAAATCATAATTTATGAACCTTTTTTGTCCATTGACTAAACTACAGTAAATTATTGTTTGTTTAGTAACGTTGTATTATTTAATTTGTTTTATAATATAGGCCCCTACATTAACCAATTCTACCGGTATTAAGCTTTTTTACAAACTCTAAAATTAAGTATTTGATTATCGAATAATAAAAAGGGTTTCTTCAAGTGAAAACTACTTAAGAAACAAAGCGCTTACTGCAGTAAACAAACAAGAAGTTTATCTTACTTCTAATTTGATTAACCGGTGAGTTTCTCAACAGGTTTTCAGCGTGCTATGAAACTATAATCAGCGTTGTACTTAAACTCTATACAGATCTTTGTCTTAATAAACCTTTGTCGTAAAGATTAACCACATCTCATCTGTCAGAAATAAATTAACTTTAGTCACACGAGGTGACCTCCTCCAAGGAATACTGCTGTATGGCACATGTTCATTCGATAATCATCAGCATGTTTTAAATAACAGTAAAACTTACTTAAACAGTATTATTATAGAATTATACAATAATTATTTAAATAAATCCTTGAGGTGGGAAGAACTGGACACTGTATTGATGTCTGAATACTAGGAAATCTTTAGATTTATTTTTCTCCATATTCTTAGTTCAGGCGATTGAATAAATTAACAATAAAATATATGTATACATTTTCGTTCTCCAACTAGTTGGTTTATAGTTTTATTGGTATTGAATAAAACCTTATAAAATAATATTTAATTAAAGGTAATGTTTTTGAAATTTTTTACTATGAAAAGTATTACAAATTCTATGAGTTTAGCATAAATCTGGTGTTTTTCTTCATTTCGTTACCCCCCCCCCCTTATCATGCCCTTTGTATGTATTTGTTCTATGCATCGCTTTAGGAATCCAGGTTTTAGTACAAGAAAACACAACATGTAACCGTATATTTTATATGTTCATATCAGTAAGTAAAAACTAAATGATCTACTGTATACCTCATTCATTATAAATATATACTGTATTATTAAAAGATGAGTTACACTAATACTATTCACTTTGTACTGCTATGTTTACTAAATGTTGCAAATAAATTAAATTCGTTAAAGAAAACTCGGATGCAATTGTAAAACGGAGTCTCTGTTAACAGAATTGATTGAATGGAATTGAAGGCTTGTTTCTTTGCTTCAACAAGCCTTTGGATATTTATGTTTATTGGTTCTCTCAAAATAACATACGCTTCAAAAATCATTACCTTCAATTTATAAACATGTTCAATTTATGTTATGGTACAAAGTGCAACGTTTAGCCAATGGGTTTATTTACAAAGTTGATTGCAAATATATCAAATTATTATTTATTTGCAATTTTTTTTCTATCCCCCGCTTTAAAAGAGTGGATGTATGGTGTGTATGGTGCGTAAGGATACTTAGGAAGATTGAACAATATTTTACTATGACATGACTCGCCACGGAACCCACTGTAGCTCCGTTATATTTATTGGAACCGTAAATTCCACTTTGTTCCACCCTAATACCACTTTCAGTTAGATTATAAATATCCCCTTTTGTATTTTTAATGGCATTGATTAGTATTTTTCCATTCGCCAAAAGTTTCATTTTGAAACCCTCAAGTGATTTCTTTCCATCAGAATGAATAAACTCAAACGAACGAGGATAGCACGGTTCGTTACCTAATAATGTCACAAAGCTCCAATAAATTTGTCATTTCCTAATTAGACTGTCTGAATTTATGTTTAACTTGTGCTTCATTTATCACCTACTATTTACAATGTTAAATTATAATATGGCAGAGTTTTAATGCAAGATACTTGTTAAGGATTAGGTTTGGTTGCTAATGACTATAGTGTGTGTTGTGAATGCTATAGTGGAAGCCATATTAATTTCATCACCGACCTTTCGAATATAAATAAAGTAAATTAAATCTTATTACTTCTATTTGATTCCTATAATGTTTCCGATACTGTATGTAACAACTAATATAATATTAGTATACAACTACAAACGAAAACGTACTTTACACAACCCGCACATAGAGACAGTTTACATTTTTGATGAAATTACTTAAGTTGGGTTTCTAATAAAGAAAATCGAGGGGTTAGTTATCCAATAATTCACTTACGATATTACACAAGTTTTGTAGGTTTAAAGATTTTGCTGAACATGGTAATTCAGCTGTTGAATTTGGGCAGAAAAGGCGGACAATCTTGGTTCGAGAACGGCACCAACAATATCTGAGGACTGCCATAGTCCTCTGACTAGTAGGTATAACTGTGAAAACTACGGTTCTGTTTTCAGAAATGTATAACTAAATATTACATTTGCCTAAGGTTTATGTTGTACAACACATGATTTGAATCTTGATTAAACTTGAAAACTTTGGACAGCATGAATGGAAGATAATCAACATTCTTTGCAAGAAAGCGATCTTGGAAAATCGAATTTACTTAGAAATGTTTCTTTCTTTAAGTGAATGCTTAGAGTGAGCGTGACTTGAGAAGTTAAGTGCCCATACTGTTGTGAATAAGCAAAACTGAAGTAACCCTCCAATTTTAAATGAGTTTTAGATATGCCATCTTTGGTCGTTTCCAGATTCACTTTCCTTGGCGAATGGATTAACTTGTTCCAGACTGCAATTATGTTTTTCGTAGCAGCCAACCTTAGTTTTGAAGCGGGGTTTTTTTTTACTTGGCTTTAGCATTGGCTTGGCTAAAGTGTGAATTTATAGGCTATTAGTGTAAACTTGTTTAAGTTTAACAAACACATGAAGGCGACCTGTAGTTATCTCAGTCTACGGATTTGCTGCAGTTATATTTTCATTAAAGTTTATGTTTGTTCCAATTAAAAAATTATAGCTTCCTAGTTGATTTATGTGTGAAAATATGTTCTTACTTTTATTTCACCAACATACAACGTTTTATACAAGCTTAAAAGAAGAAACATATATTGTGCATACATTTGTTTTATTATGTCATTTAAGTTTCTAAAATAACAGTTTTGTCTTTTATTAATTCTTGTTTTAAACCGAGGTGAATTGAGGCAAAATAAAAATCTGGCCTTTAACCTTCTGCAAACTGAGAATTCGAAAGTAAAATATACTCACAATATAACTTGCCAATATGATTTATGAGCAATAAATATAAATATATATTCCTCTTTTATAGATATAGATATATACTTTTGCTAGAAATTGAATCTTGAAAAGCGATTTCCAAGAGAAAATAAAATAATACAAAGAGACTGGACATTTCGCTGCATACAGATCAAGTAGACCAAACTGCATTGAATACATTTTAGAACCGTATATCAATAGTTTATTCTCAATATAATCATGATAAACTGACTAAAACATAAATCGATTTACTAACGAAATGTATACTTAAAATTGTATCTTTTTTATTTTGACAAATTACAAGTACAACGAGTATTTAAGTTTAAACATATTCAAATTCCATCGTTTTAGAATTTATGCTTGAGTCATTGTAAACTATTTTATTTAAATCGGATCATAATTACCACAATATAAATTCAGCCAATTTATAAAAACTAATAAAATTAAATTTTGTAAACAAAAAGTTGGTAATCATAGCTTGGAGACGTAAAACATAATTATTCAATAATACACAGGCTTATACGGGTTCAAGTTCAAACAACATATTGCATAAGCTCACTAGTCGATTATCAATGTTTGTCGTATAGTTACGTCTTACTACAAATTCGGAGTAGCAGCCTGAGTATAAATTGGAATATTTTCTAAATAACAATATAATATTCAAGTCTTTAAATATAATTTTATGGACATTCAGATATCAATCAAGAAAACATAATGCAGTAAAACTGTTTTGTCAAATTTATGATCATAGATTGATTTTGGATTGGTGGATTAACATCATTGCAGGAATATACATTGGGGATATACCTTTTTGGGTACTTTCCTGTTAAAGGGAACATTCATTATTATCGATAATTTTTTTGATATATCGATACCGGTACCTATTTTGGTTTTCCGATACATTACAAATTAACAACTGATATTGTTTAGGCTAAAATGGTCTATTATATGAATTAAAAAATGAAACTGTTCTAAGCTAACCTAACATAACCAACCAAACTTGCTGTACCATTTAAAAACTCCGTTTGGCAACTGAAAAGGCAAGTTAAACACGGGATTTTTTAATGTTACAGCAAGTTTGGTTAGTTTTGTTAGGTTATATTTTTAGAACAGTTTCATTTCATTATTGTTCGTTTATACTGAACAATATTTATCGTAGTTGTCAGCTGATATGTTTCAATTTGTTAATATCGATACATCGAGAAAAATCATCGATAATAATGAATGTTCCCTTTAACAGGAAAGTACCCATTTTTGCAAATGTAACTTTTATATCACATTTCTAAAAAATATGTTTTAAGTTATAACAGATTCAAATAATTTCTGTGTATAGTCATTGATAGTGACCAAATTTCCAATAACAGTTTATTCTGTCAGTCTCTCAAGGTAAAGTACCAACCTATAGAGAAATTAAAGTGCACGAACCATCACTTTAAAATTTTTTCTTTGCCTCCAAACTACTTCATGAAACCTTCTACAAACACACTTGAACTAGTTTGGACAAAGTTGTATGGCGGTAAACTTTCACCCACGATGTTCTTGCGTGGTTGAAGGAAGTTAAGAAACAATTTGGGAAATTTAATTTGCGTACAGAAGTTTTAAGTTCTCGTCAAAACATGAATTAGAAGCTAGTAACTGTTGGTATGTTGTGCTAAAAAAATATAATATGTAGTGATAACAAATTATTTTCCTTCCGTCCATTCATAAGATGACCCTGAATAAAGTTGTCAAACATATGTAGAAATGTGACTAGTGACAGATACCGTTAAAATATTTGTAATCTTGATTACGGGTTTTGCCCCAAGTCATAAACATAAACATAAATTTCAACCTGGTGCTTAATTAGGCTACTTGATAGTCGTGTCCTTTGCAACGAAAATGGTCGCAACTGTTTTAAGTGAATATTAAAAATGGTTAGCTTAGCAAACAAAAACAATATCCCTCAAACCTTCAAATGTAAATTTTTGAGTCATTGGAAAATAACGCTTAAAAAAATTGTATATGATTAAAACAATATGTGTAATACATTTGTTATAATAATGAATTAGTACTTGAATTACACAATCAAAGCTAACTTATCTTACTCAAATCTAACATTGTGAAACAAACATATTTCAACGACAGATTCTGTTAAACTGACACATACAATGATAATGTCAGTTGAATGGTTGTTGAAGGGAATAGAGAAAGAGTAAAAGACAAAACGTGCTTTCAAGACTTTTGCTGACTACGTGACAGTTACCTCTTTGAAACGGACGTCCAAAGTGTTTCCATTTTCCACACGAACCTATAAATTTAAGTTTAGAAATGTGTATTAGTTTTTTTATTTTAAACTAGCTGGCCCGACAGACGTCGTCCTGTCCTACTGTGGTTTTATGTCACATGCTCGTTCATTTTCAAGAGGAGCTCGTTCGCATGGCTCAATCACGTCCTGGTTGAAGTTCGTTCGCTACGCTCACTCACCTATTGGTTGCAAATTAGCTGTTCTCATAAATTAAAAAAAAATATAGTGCTGCACCCTGTTGGTAAACCTATTAACTTTTTAATGCTATTGAACATCACAGAATCAAATTGTTTAGCTGCACCAGCTGTTAAGATTCTTTAATTCCATTTAAATATGAGTACTCATAAGGTTAACATGGGAAACTCCAGAGCCACTGGGGCGGAGCCCCATTGACGGATCTGCACCAAACTTCACACAAACCATCCTTGAATAATGCTTAATAATGCCTAAAAGTTTCATTACAATCTGTCGAGCGGTTTCGGAGTCCATAAAGGACAAACATACAAATATACAAACATACAAACATACAAATATACAAACATACATTGGATTTTATATATATAGATAATATTTTTTGATGGATGTATTTTTCTTATCTCCCTCTGTAATGTTTCAAGCTAAATATCAACGTAAAAATTAATACTTTTAACAATAATTGAGCTTGACAACATCTTACATGGACCAACTTTTTAGATACCGATGAAACGAGGGAACTAAATGCATAAAATTCTGTACTAACCATTTAAAGAAAATTTAAAAGTATTAAAACAACACTTTACTGTGAACATATTAGAACAACAACATTATCAAGCACTTGATATAAAAAGATACATGATAAAAGATATTTGATTATATAGCACAAGCAAAGCAATACCATTTACAATCCTCAACAGATACTAACTAGCAATTATATTCACCTGTATTTCAATAACTCATTTACAAGTTTACGAGTGACAAAACAAATTGAGTAAAATGGTAAAATCATTGACTATTGGATACTGAAGGTAAAATTCAATAAAATAATTTACCTGGCTAATTTCGAGTATTTCATCTCTAAACAATTATTTTTTCGATGTAGTTAATTTTAATTTTTGTTGAAAGCACTGGTCAAAAGGTGGAACTGTAAATAATAGCCTTTCAAGATAAAGGTTCTCTTTCAATTTATCACTGACAATGTAAAATGCGCATGATTTTCATTATAATCTTATCTGTCTAAGAAATCTTGAGTTTCGAGTGTTTCTGCGCATAACGCTTGGCTGATCAACTCAAACTGTGGCTGAACTTTGTGAATGGTATTGTCAAGCCTGTGAATAGGCTAAAGTTTGAATCTGCAATACAGGTCTCCGTGTAATATTTAGAGACGTAAATATGAATCTGTTTACTTTTAAACAAAAATAATAAAACTGGACTCGAATTACAGTGCAATGAAAAAAAAACTAAATGCGACTTGTAAAAAATAAACTGCAGCACTGGTCATGAAATTAAACAAATTTCGTGTTGAACGATTCAAATCCCACATTAATTAAGCTTAGATGACGTATTCCAGTAATGCTTGTACTCAAATCCTGATTTACGCATTCAATAACCCTTCCTCGTCAATCGGCAGCGCATATACGGTCAATCCTTTTCATCAATCAACGTTTTACTCGAATAACCGTTCACAGTATAGCGACGTATTGTACCAAAGACAAAAGGTAAGTCCCGATAGTAATTATTTATCCGGCTGAACTGCATCAGCACAAAATACTGCATTTGTATTCATTTGAACAAAAGACAAAACATTGTCAGACAAATGTAGAACATTTCCGTTGTAACTCACTAATTGGTTCAGTGTTTGTGATTATGGCCAGCGTTTTTTTACGTTATTTCGACTTTGTTCGTGGAGAGGGAACAATCGTTTTACCGTCCGTATTTTGTTAATGAACCGTAAAAACGTTTGTGAAATTATTTTTTCATGTTGAGTTTATGTTTTCAATGGGAGACGTTAAACTTCTTCTACTAAGTTACATTAGATCTTTACATTACAAATATTTGGGTATGAATAATAATATGAATAATAGTATGAATAATTCGAGGAATTTGTTTTATACAAACTTTTTCAATATGGTAGTATTTGCGAATCCTTGTGTAATTGATTTAAAAATCCTGCTGTAATCTAAATAGCCTAGATGAATGTCGTAGAATTTCATATTAAATCAATGATATTAATTTCTCTACAATACGTGTATAGACATGTAGCCTACTGTAACCACTTACATCATGTCGTAGCGTTACTACAATGATGAGCGGCCATCACAGCTCTTAGGTTAATGAGTTGTTTAACAACTACGCCCATCCGATAACGGCTACGTAGTTACCGTAATTACCATACAACTGGAAACTTTAGTTTTGCTTGATTTGTAAATACAGCTATGGCTCTTGTAAACATAAACTAACATATACCAAAGTTCATGTGATAAAAAAACTCTTTAACCCATCTAGTATGAAAGAGCCAATTTAATTTAACAATAAAACTAATATTAGTCTCTTATCAGGTTTCATTTTGTCAAAGCATATAATAAAAATAAAGCACATATAGAATGACTGTCCAAAACATATTTTAAGCAGTAATATTGTTTAAGGAAATTCCCGTACAGAACCAAAGCTATTATCAAAGGTTTACTAGACTCAGGAATGATTTACTTAATATTTTTATGTCCACAGATGTCTCATATTTAGTAAAAAAAAAGACGATCAGACGAATGAGAATTAGCTAAACCTGCAGGCATGCCAGGTACTCTTTGTTATATCATATAATCATAAGAACGATTCTTTTACTGTTTATTTCTAATTCATATAAAGTCATTAAAGGAGTTCATTTGGAATTTTATTAAAAGTATTGGCAGTATCTAGAAAGAAAAAGAATTATTGCAAATAAATATAAGCCCAATAGAAAACATGGATCTATTTCCTACATTTTCAAAATACAGACCACGAATACTATCTCCTGAGAACTGTTCTGATCCTTCTGAACCTCGCAATTATTTCACTACACACCTCCTTCAAAACCTCACCATCACTTCACCATTCATCTCTTTCAGAGCCATGCTCCTTCAGAGCTCATCACTTCACCATCTACCTCATAAATAACCTCACCATCACTTCTCCACTTATCTCCTTCAGAGTCATGCTCCTTTAGAGCTCATCACTTCTCCATCCATCTCCTGGAACACGTTGACCGCGCGTGCCGACTTTAGTCGGCGTCGCCAGCGCTCCCAGGTGGCGCGCGCCGACTCAAGTCGGCACCAGACCAACGGAAATATATTGAGTCAGTGTGAGCTTAGCCTCAGACGGAGACGTTATAATTGTTGCTAGCCTGCCAGCTTAGAATGCGAGCTTTACTTTGGTGTAGGTTGGTACTAAAATTTCCCGTAAAGTCCTGTCTGGCAATGCTTTTGTCCCGGTTTCGGGGATTTTTTCTCTTCAACCCACATTACAAAGACACTGGATACGGATCCGTGCAGTGCTGCTACCTTTGGGTGTTTCAGTGAACTACATCCACTCTCGGGGTAACGCAGCACAGTCACCACTGCTCTTTTGTGATTCGTCAGACTGAAATATTTGAATGCCAATTGCGTTCGCTGATTCGGTTGCGCGCCGGGGCTTCGCCCGCCACTGGGGAGCGCCTGTAAAGTCGGCGCGCGCAGTCAACGTTAACCTCACCATCACTTCTGCACTTATCTCCTTCAGAGTCATGCTCCTTTAGAGCTCATCACTTCACCATCTACCTCCTTAATAACCTCACCATCACTTCTCCACTTATCTCCTTCAGAGTCATGCTCCTTTAGAGCTCATCACTTCTCCATCCATCTCCTTAATAACCTCACCATCACTTCTCCGCTTATCTCCTTCAGAGTCATGCTCCTTTAGAGCTCATCACTTCTCCATCCATCTCCTTAATAACCTCACCATCACTTCTCCACTTATCTCCTTCAGAGTCATGCTCCTTTAGAGCTCATCACTTCTCCATCCATCTCCTTAATAACCTCACCATCACTTCGCCACCCACCTCCTTCGGAATCTCGCCACCACTCTCCCCCTCCCACCACATCCTTCAGAACCTTGCCATGACTTCACCATCCACCTCCTTCGGAGCTTCACCATCATTTCAACACCCGCCTTCTTCAAACATTCCACCACCCTCTCGCCCTTCCATCTCCTTCAGAACCTTCATCATCAACGTCTTCTGTAGTCTCTTTTAGACCTCTATCTGAAAACTTTCCTCAACTAGATTCTGATCCTTGAGAAACACAATGAAGCAAACCCGAGGTGGATATCTCACCCCTAGCCAAAATGGCAGGCATTCCAAAATTTGATTTACTGTATGTAAAAAAGCACCAATTTCACAAATAATGGAAAGAAATCTGTATTTTTAAGACCGAAATAGATAGAAATATTCTGTTTTTGGAATTTATTTTTATCAAAGGTTCCACAATTTTTTACATCAACAATATTTTTCAACCCCTTTCAGGGTAGGACGTGGGGTGACTTATTTTTTCAATAACAACCCCTATTGAGTGACCCCTCATTTTGAAGGGTTTGTTAAAAGAAAAATAATGAAGAAAACCTGAGGTGGATATCTCACCACTAGCCTAAATGGCGGGTATTCCAAAATGTATTTTTTGTAAAAAAACACCCATTTTGGAACATCCGCCATTTTGGCTAGGGGTGAGATATTCACCTCGGATTTGCGTCATTGTGTTTCTTTTGACAAACGCTTTAAAATGAGCGGTCACTCAATAGAGGTTGCTTTTGAAAAAAATAAGTCACCCCCTACCCCCTACCCTGTTAGGTGGGTTAAAAAATATTTTTGATGTAAAAAAAATTGCGGAACCTTTGTTAACAATTATTGCCACAAACAGAATAATTCTATCTATTTCTGTTTTAAAAATACAGATTTGTTTCAATACTTAATTTACACACTGTATATATATATATAAATATATATATATATATATATATATATATATATAACCTTATATATATATATATATATAAGGTTATATTACCTCTGGTCACCAAGGGATTCTTGTAGTCCAAAGAACAAGATTACGCGTTTCAACGACAAAGGGTAATTGTTAAACCATGGTAGAATCACTTGGCAATCATATAATATCATCAGTTATTCAGGAAAACAACAAAAACATTACATTTAATGATTTCTGATGCCAATAGCCTATTATAAAATGTTTTTTTACAACAAATGTATGAATAATATAATTATATTGAACCTACACAAAAAGCAAAAATGAAAATTGTTTTACAAGTTTGACATAAAGTTAGTATAAAATATCAAAACTTAGATAAGCCGGCGTATAATTGTACCGAAAGAGTTTACACGGGGACTCAATGCAATTAAAATGCATAACCTCTCCAGCCGGGCTTGAAAGTGGAGTCGTGGGATTTTATTGTCAACGTTTATATTTTAATAAACGATCCGGAAGTATTGTAACTTTTGCCATATATATATATACACCGTGTCCCAAAAAAAACTGAACAATTTTATTTACTTATAAAAAGTTCATTAACAATCACACGATAAACTAATTACATTTTAACTTACACAAATATTCCTAAGTTTTGTTTGATATCATATGTGTTCATGATTTTCAACATGGTTGCCATTGTTGGCAAAAAGATAGTCAATACGGCCGTCCAATTCAGCCCACACTATATGGCGCATTTCGTCAGTAATGTTAGTAAAGGCTGCATTTATTCTTTGCCTCAATTCTCGGACATCGGAAACTTCTATCTTATAAACTTACAATTTTGACAAATTTAACTCACATGCTGCACAGCGAACAGACTTTTGAGGGTCGTTAAGAAATAATTGTTGCACGTTTTCAATCAATTCATTTTGGATTTTTGGCCTACCTTTACCTTTTAAATGTTGTAAGCTTCCAATTAACATAAATTTGTCATACCAGGCTTGAATGCTGTTCCGTGATGGAGGACGTCGACCATGTCTTCTAAATGTTCTTTGCACTGCAATGACTTACTTTGATTATACCACTCAACGCATTGCGCTTTCTCTCGTGCGTTCATGGTGCCTGCTTAATGACAGGGCAATGTTTTTTAATTTCAAGTTTCAAGCGACAACAATGAATCAGCTGATAGTTACAATTGATATTGAACAAAACTTCATGAGCTCAGTTATCATATGATCACCTTCAAAGTAGACTAGGTATGCCTGGACGTATTATATAACAATTTAAAATTGTTCAGTTTTTTTTGGGACACGGTGTATATATATATATATATATCTTGTATATGTTATTGTGCATGAAATAAGCAAAACTGTTGACCAAGATAGATTATCAATAGGAATTACGAATGAATTAGACAATACTGAACTACGATTGATAAAAGGATTTGCAGAAAATTCCTATACCGCAATGTAGGCTTAGTAACCAAAAAAACTTTCTTCTAGGCATACTTACAGACATACAGACATACCCTATACATGTTGTCTGTGTAGCTGTAAGAAAATCTAACGGAGATACAATGTTGGATAGTATTGATATGATTCGCATGACATAATTTTATTTCACATGTTTCGTCTAGTTGTAATATGGTTATTACAACGCGTAATGAAGGAACGGTAGTTTACATTCCAGCCTAGCACATTACTTAGCAATATTGAATTATTTTCATTTTCCACTGGCGAAATATTATTTCTGGATGGGGACACGGTTATTACTGTGTTGTATAGATGTTTCTGTTATGTAACTTAAGAGTATTTTTTTCTCTGACCCGATCTACTATTTGGCAATTGTGTGCAGTCAATGGTTTTATTTAAGTTATTTGTAACGATTGAAAATATCTTCATCGTTATCACTTTGAAGTTCTAGCATTGTATAAAGGTTGTTACATTCATGCAAGCAAATGGTTCAAAAATCTTGGATTATAACCAGTGGATTTTATGATAGATGGTAATCACTACAACAACACTGATTTACAGACAATTTTCACATTTAAATTAACATAAAAAGATACAAATTATTGTTTAGACATAAAACGTTGAACAAACCATGCTTGAAAAAGAATATTAATAACTTTTACAAGGCAATCTGACTTCCACTTTGGTGTTGCAAGTTTAAATTAAACCACAACTCTGGCAAAGCAGTTGCGGTGGCTGTTGGATTTCGACGTCTTCCAAGAGATCCAATTTTGCCCGAGACATAACTAAGTTACCACTTGCCCCTTCCCGTGGCCATCACATGCCTGCGAGAAGGTTTACCTTATGCATGTTTACCTTCAGGGTAGGAGAAAATCGAATGACATCTGTGTGGAAAATTAAATCTTTGAGGAAAAGGTTTTAGGTTCCCTATACAATATATACCTGATGTTTTTGCATGGTTATTGTCTTGTTGTATAAAAAATACAATAAGTAATACCTGATTGTTTTATCCTGTATGTTAATAAACACTCAACGCATTTAACATGTTGTTTTATTTTCGCCAGTTTTGCTTGACAAGAAGATTAGTTTGTATGTAAAATCCATACGAATATGAAGTTAATGGTTATGTAAAATTATTGACTATTTAGTATATAAACAGCAATTTTTTTTTATATTATTAGAATGTATGTAGTTGTTCAATAAAGTAAAATGAGATTTTTAAATGGTTGAATCCAAACCGTAAATGGTCTTAAATTAATTAGTGTTCTTTAGTACACTTTAAAACTAATAACAATAAATTTAATAACAGAAATCATTGCAAATAATTAACAGACGATACCTTGAATGGTTAATATCATTATTTAGTATTGTTTATTTACATCCTGTATAATTTAATCAAATTTAATAAATTATACATCGATTAACCTTCATATATTTCTTTTCCTTACAGCGATTAATAAATCTGTGATTTTTTTCGTTATGATCCTTATGATAAATGAAAAGTTAATTATAAAATCACGACCATTGTACTATCCCAATACCATACAAACACAGGCAATTAACAATCCTTAGCTGCGGGTGTAGTAATATAAAGGTGTTAATAGACATCCTTAAAGAAGAAATTGAGAGAAAGGGTTGGATACGATTGTATTTCTTGTAGAAACTGGCAATGGCAACCTGTTTTGTTTCACTCCAATTGGCTTTGTAGTTGTTACGTGGCGGACAATTTCATCAAACAGAAGTTATTTAATTTTGTCCACAATTTACCCAAAATAAAATTAAATGTAAATGTTCACCTCAAAATAAAAGAAAATGTTGTCCTTAGCTAAGTAAGTTATTTTAGTTTTTGATTTAGTCTATAATCACATATTTGGAAGGATGAAGCTACACATTTCCTGGAAATGTCAAAAAGTGCATCCTTCCCATCGAAAGTACGCTCACAAATAATCACATAGTTACTTTTTTACAAATATGTTTATTGTTTAACACTCAATTTAAAGATGATGTATATAAACTACTTACGACATTCAGTCACTACGGTAATTCATCCTAAGTTTGAAGCCAAAATCAACCAAAAATAATATAGTAATAAAAATCAAGGTGTCAAATTTATACAATTGAAATGTGAATTATATTTTTACATTTGCAAAAGTGTAAGATTAGTATATTTATTAGTTAAGTCCACATGGATAGTGTTTTGTTAGCTTTTATAAAATATTAAATCTATGATTTTAAAATACTTAAGGAAAATCTGCTTTGAATGTTTGGTAAGAAAAGATATTTGAATACCCGAATGCTTCTTTTACTATTAATACATTTTCCTCTTTTCAGTATAAAGTTCCAAGAACATTTAGTCACTGTTTTTGTTATTATTATAAGATTTCGATTTCCCTATAAGCTACAGAATAGTCAATCATTAATATAAAGTTTCCTGAGAGAAAGATTAATCATGTTATGCTACTATAACCTTAGAGCATTACAGTATTTAACAGATAAAAGAACAATTACAAATTAATATAAGCTCAATCGATAACACACATATATTTTCCACATTTTTAAATGCAGACATCAAGTGTCATCTCATTCATGCTTCTTCATAAAGCTCCGTCATCACCAACTACTTTCTTCTCCTGCATATTCTTCAGCATCACATATCTCTTTCTCCTCCTTCAGAACCTCGCCATCACTCCCCACGCACCTCCTTCAGACATCCCTGCATCCTCTGCATCCCTATCACCTCCTTCCGAATCTTCACCATCACCGTCCTTCGTCGTAGACTTCTCAACTATATCCTTGTTTAGGGAGATAGGAGACCTTCCTTCTTCCTTTCCTTTCCCTCTTACCTCTGCTTACAGAAAGTATACAAGTGCTCCCACAACCACTACGTTAGCTATACCATACCAGAGGCAAGATCTTACATAACTTCCATTCAAAAATTCGATTATTATATCAAAAATCATGACGGAATAGATCAATTTTACCTCCAGTTGGGAATTTTAATTTTTATAATTGTGATTGTTGTTACTATGGTAATACATAAAAAGATTAAACAAATTTGTAAGCGTCTAGGCAGCCAGTGCAACTCCGAGGATCGTGGATCAGATCGGAAACCCCCCACCACCGCTCAGTGCCGATGGCGTGACGTCAACCATTACCACAACGATACGGAGCTGATTCATGAGCCATGGTGGTGGAATGGATAGTGTGTCGGGCTGATATTCTGAAGGTGTCGGGTTCGAATCCCGCTAGTAGCACCAACTTTTTGTCTACATTTTTTCATATCAGCAAGTTTGGTTAGGTTATGGCGGTTTAATTTTATAATTAAAAAATAATAAAATTGAATTTGAGACATTTTTTATTAGTAAACCTTCATTCGAGTTTTTCATTATCAGCAAGTTTGGTTAGGTTATGACAGTTTAATTATATTTAATTTAAATTCAACCTACAAACGATACGTTTTGACTGCGACAGTGATAGAGATAACAATTTTCCGCCAACAGTTAGACTATGCTGAAGCCCCGGTATGATTCGGAAGCGTACGTCATGGTGCGGTGGAGGGGGGTGTTCTGATCCACGATACTCGGAGTTGCATTGGATGCCTAAACGCTTGGAACAAATTTATACATCACTCTATAAAAACTAATAGTTTTGGTGCTTATGGCCAGTAAAATACCTAATATCTTTTTCTGAAATATGTGATTGTCGTCCAAAATGCAATCAACGTGTTAAATTACTAAGTTTTATGTTTTATAATAAAGGGCTCATACACTTAAGGTAAATTCTGTTATGTCCTTGAGTTTGAAAAACACTCGCTTACCTACTGTTTTACAAAGTTAATTTAGGATCCGTCAATGTATATATCTTGCTAACAGGAAATTTATAAATTAGTGGTATGGTTCGTTTAGCCCAATAGGTTTTTGAACTGAGGACGTAACACTAAGAGACCTTCACTAACTAATGCTCGAGTGAAGTTAGCTCGTTCAACGGTTGCATCTAATTTAAATAGGTTGAGAAGGAAGGTAACTTAATACTTTCAAACTCCAGATCGATGGTTTAGAAAGTTATGAGAAAACAGGTGGAAAATTTACCTTACAATCTATTTTTTGTACCATGGTGTAAGGGAATACCTCGATTGGAATTTCCCAAAGTGCTTGATTGACTGACACTGACATCAAACACCTAATGTTGCGATGCTCTCAGTGTACCCCTGATTCAACTCCTTGTGATTAAACTATTTAGTAAACAAGAAACTGACAAAGTATTTGTATTATCTCTCCCTTCTGAACTGTTGCATTAAAGATAAATAGTTTTCCCTGAAGTGGGGAGTGTTGACAAGCCCATTCTTCAGAGAGTTTAGTTGTGACAGTTTGAGTTTGGTTGTTGGTGATCAACAGTTGTATTACATGGGAAAACACTTGAAATCTTTATGTTCTGAAAATGTGAATAGTAGTAACCTTGTCGTCTAAACATACCTATACTAGATCAATTAAGTTGTTTATTGCTTTTTTAATCACCCTGTATATTTGTATGTAAAGGTATAATAGTTATTTCTGTTGTAAATTACCATCATTTTCTCAAACTTGTCTTTTAAAGGGTCATACACTAACAAAAATGCCGTAAATTGTTACAATTATTGGCTGAAATGGATACAGTTGTATCATCCCTTGCTATAACACAGTGATACCCGTGACTCCATCAGTTACAGAAATCATGTTTCGCCGGTGACATATGACCAGAATCCAATAAGCCATTGCCACTGTGCGAGATTGGAATGTATACTACCGTTTCTCCAATACGTTATGAATCAATCAGAACAATTAACTAGACGAATCTTTAGGTCCAATCAGACTATGTTATGCAAATTGGTTATCTTACAACGTCCTTTTGCTCATAAATGTATTTCTGCAATGCAATATTGCTTGGAGTTTAATTTTCCCATTTTTCTAAATAATTATGTAATATTTTCAGGTAAGTACCCGATAATGTACAGCTGTCCCACTTGTAAGTACAAACACCTGGGTTTTTCTATGATATCAAATTTAGAACACATATCCACATAACAAAGATCTTACTGGCTATTGAATTTTGAGTTAGATACTTACGTTTGAGGAAATGTCAAGTCTATATTAGCGTGCAAACACCCTAGATTCAAACATAATTCTTTCTCATAATTTTTAGGCCCTAAAATGGGATTTTTGCATAAATTAATTGAACCTATATATTTGCCACGCACTGTAAAAGATAATAGTTTTGCATGATGTTGCAATTATGACTAACCTGGATATTCGAGAAACAAAAAAAAACTAAATCCTCTCTTGATCACATAAAAAATCTATAATCACCAATAAAACAAACAAAAACAATTAATAAATCACTCAATTTTACCATAAGAATACTACAACAATCGTCTGCTTGTACCCTAATTTGTACAGTAGTGACTATGTAAGCAAAATACCATTATTACCATGAATATTCTTTACAGATAGTTCATATCTTTTAATCAGTTAGTAGTTGTTTAGTAGTAAAAAAAAATCAAAATCAAATGCTAAACTAATGACAAACCTCAATCATAGCTTTAGGCTACAAGGTGAAATACCTTTACATTAAACATAATTTTTCATTTTACAATTTCAGTTAAAATTGTAATACTGTGCTAAAATTCTTCAAGAAATATCTGTTTGGATAATTGCTTATAATTTACCGGCAAAACACAGTGGTAATGACAGACATCTCTCATTTGTTATGCATCACATCGTTTACGTTATTCTGGGTAATGTTTAAGTAAATTATTCATACGGTGAATTGTATTGATCGATTACCTTTGCTATATTTTTGACCGTAATGCTAGTCATTGTAATTTCATATAGTGTTTATGAGCTAGATTAGCATTTTCATCACCAATGTAGTTTTTGCACAACAGTTTTGAATTTACGAGAAAAAATTAATATCAGTCATTGGTTTATTCTTTATTTAATAACTTTTAATACATCATCGATTTTCTAAACTTTTTAAAATATATTTTCTTAACTGATTCATCCGTCTAGTTTAGGTATTAATTTAATTAGACTAATTCATTGGAGTGGTCTAGAACCAGGATGTTCTTTTGGTAAAAGCCGTTTAAATAGTTTCCATGTATGAGAACATTTTCAAAACGTTCTTTGATAAATTACGTAAAGTTATACGATAATTGTTTAGGAGTATCTAGAGTTATCGCGGAGATTATACAAAACATTTTTTAGACATGATAAAATTATAGACTTACGGCACACAAATAAGAGCCTCAGTCTGATGTGTGACGACAAACCAAAAGGGAAGTTATGGATGGAAGTTATTTATCAAAAGTCAGTTGTTAGTAAGACTTAGGGTTATACTAAATACACAATAATTTTACCAAAATAATTTAAGATAGTTTTTTTTAATTTTTTTGTAGTTTTTTTCCGTATGTTACAGTATTTATTTTATTGCAGTCAAACAAACTCTTAATGTAAACATTTGAAATAAATAATTGAATGCTAGACATTTTTTATATTAATAATACATTTCTAAAAACTGACTCTAAAAATGTAAATTTATCTTTGATAATCCCATACTCTTAAATCATCACTTCAATATTCAACTTAGGGGGTTCTACCCGGCAGGCTGAATGTCAAAGATGCCGGATTATATGTTTTAAAACAGTTCGGCATTAAACACGCCTCTACTGTAAAAGCTCTACAACATTTCTAAAACCAATCGGTTTCCAATGATTGTGTGCTTTTTGTGCTATTAATATATATTAGAGTATAATGTAAATACACCGGCCGCAGCAAAAATATAGACTTACAAAAGTGAATTTTCAATTTCATAATAGGGATTTTACTCAAATAATACTTTAATAGTCAGATTTATTATCTGTAAAATAACATAAAATTTAATAGGTACTCGGGTTTGCTGCAATTCCCTGTATAACGATTTAAAGCCGAACGCCATTATCTCAAATTACGAATTCCAGTAATGCGTGTATTTAAATCCTGATTTACATTAATACAATAAAACGTCCGATACAACAACTAAAAATCCTTTGCGCTTGTCAATGACAGTATTGATTGTATTGTCAATAATTTTCATTAGTTCACGTTTACGCGTAAAACTATTTACACAGGAAAGCAACATTGTGTAAAAAGACAAAAGGTATGTCCCAATAGTTGGTTTTGTCTGAACTGCGCCATGAAAAAACACTTATTTTGTATTCATTTGAACAAAAGCCAAAGCAATGTCAGACAGATGATAGAACGTTTCCGTTGTAACTCACTAATTGGTTCAGGGTTTGTGATTTTAGCCAGCGTTTTTATACGTTAATTTGTCTTTATTCCTTGGTTGGGGAAACAGTCGTTTTACGTGCGATTTATCGTTATTAAACCGTACATGAAAGTTTGTAACAAATTTGTCTTCTTTCTTTGTTGTGGATGTAAGTATTTTGTTTAGTTATATTTACAAACTTTTTATGATTTAATCAAAACTGATGTATTCAATATCGATTAGGCTAATAAATGTAGTACGGTAGTAAGGGAGGAGCCTTCTCTATATACTGGATGTAATAGTTTTTCCCCTTTCTGATAATAGTTCCATGTTATATTTTTGGTTGTTGACACGGAGTAAGTATATGTTTATAACTTTTTTTTGTGTATTAAAGATAAAATAAGAAAGACCAAGTTATTGGCCTGAGAGAAAGAATCCAGTGGGCGTAAATGACAGATACGTTGTTCTCGGGATATTGTTAAAACAAACCCAACGTTGTGGGAAGAATGAAAAAGAATTTATTTCAACAAGATGTGTATTTGTTTCTTGTGTCATTGTAGATTTTACAAATAACCGAATGTAAGAGATTTACAGGCTCTATTATCACTTTGGTGTCTTCTCTCTGCAAAAATAACAATTACAGATTACAATTTTAGTTGTAGCATTTTTCAAATTTTTATTATGTAGTACGCATGTGTGTAATAAAAGTTACAATGCGGAGTAAAGAAAATAGATTGTAAATTTGAAATCTTATTCTTTAATTCTAGAACCTTCATAGCTGACATAACTAACTTCTTTACAATATCACATTAGTTTGACGAAATAATTTCCAGTAGAGCCATTTATTTGTTTATTTTAAAACGACTATGAAACCGATATAAAATTAATTGTATTAAGGAACATACAGTTAAAAAGCTTATCATGAAACGTGTTTTATAATTTGATAAAATGACACCAAAACGCAATATGGACAAGACAGATTAAGAAGGGTTGACAAGAGACTAAAAATACTGAAAGAGGTTAGTAGAAAAGTTACAGATCACGTAGTCAGGTACGTGACCTAACCTAAGCAACGTGACCTACTGCCAGAAAGCTTTTCTCTGTCATCATTAACACGTAATGTTTTGTATAAAGCATTCCGTTTTACACTCTTAGATGTTTGAGCTATAAAAGATTTTATAATTTGGCACTTAATGATGATTTATTAAGTGTTCCGTTTTATACACTGAGATGGTTTGGTTATGAAATCGTTCAAGGTTTGACATTTCACGATGGTTTAGGAAACTCTAGGATTACTAAATTGTTCAGTTAACAATTTGTATTATGAACGACGGTATGGCTTTTTTCAATTTCCAATTCGATGAAGCATTTGTGAAAATGGTTTATTTGTATGTATACCAATAGTTTTCTAAGTCAGTAAATATTCAATACATAGATATGTGAAGTATTTAAGTTACAAAATTTATATAACTTGATGATTTTAAAAATATAACTGGAATAATCAAGTATCAATAGTAAAATAAAAATCTTTTCGAAAAATGGGATTTTAATATATTATTACTCGTTTACGACCCTTAAAATCTGAACAGAATTACGCAAATTTTACTGCGGAGACGACTCTTAGTTTATATGAATAACTGTTATGTTATGTGGATATATGGATTTTGATTATGGATCGATGGAAACAACCAAATAAAATCTATTAATTTTGTATAAACGTCGTTATTTGTTAACTTACAGTGTTACCCTTGAGATTCTGGCATTTTCAGCGCATGTGCCGGATTTAAGTTAATGTAGAACGTATAAAATGTGATAAACACTCGAAAAGTTGCAATATAAATCATTTAAAACTATTGCAACTTTGTAAATAAACTATACACTTCAAATCCCTCAATTTTTGGGTTTGTTTTTACTTCATTACTAATATTCAAAATCGTACTTAACGAGTTGCACCATTTACATTATAAAATTCTGTGAACTTGTATGAACTTAGTTTTGGTCGGATTTTAAGATTAAAGAAATCTAATTTGATCTGTAATGAGAAGCATTTTACGTTTATTGTTTTTACGACTGGTTTTTCAAACGATAAGCTTCACGTGAATCAACATACTCCATTGCATGCAACTTTTCCATTGCAAAAATAGAGAAGTAATTATCAAAACAAATACATAACATTATTAACTTTATTTTGTTACGAAAATGATGTGAATACAGTAAAAAATAGCTAAAAAGCCCTTCCCAAATCTTTTATTTTTTTATTTTATAAATAAGCTTTTAGACATTATTTTGTATTTGATTTACTAATTCAATCTCTTGTTTAATCTGTGTGGCAAATTATACATCTTTTATATTAACAATATTTTTATGAACAACTTTTTTCACGCCTTCAAAGCTTTAGGACTTATGTATTTAGTCAACAATATATAATTAATGAAATTAGAAACATAAATTTGGTCCTAAAACAATAGAAGACCACGTTAGGAGCATAAACACATAAAAAGATTAATCATCCTGACGCAAAGTTAAAGAGAGTGAAAATATAATGACAGTAGGGTAAACCAATCTGCATCGTTGGTAATTTTTCTGTATACACATGATATTAAGTAAGTGATGATTTAAGTGAATAATCACCTGTTATATGAATATTTGAACGTCTAGTATGTATTCTAAAAATAAATAGATATTGAGATACAAATGTAAGGTATGTAAGGTAAATGTAAGGCCAAATGTAAGGTATCAAGGTCTACTATATTTTATCTTGCCTTTTCTAATATATTCAATTTAATATTTTCAATCTTTGAGCAAATTGTGAACACTTTGCTATAACGAAAAACCGACCAAAAAGTGCTTTGATTTCTGGAATTGTTTATTATTCATATGCATATTACATGTAAAATTACGAAAACATTGTTAAAAACATGATTGTCGGGACCACGTAAGTTTGCAGTGGGTGGCAGCCAATCACAAGACAAGGCTAGTGCGACGTTGCCACATCGCCCGTTGACAACACTAATTAAAATATACTAAGCAATATTTTCAAATCAGCTGGTATTAACAGATTTGGCAACACCGCACGGTTCTCATTGGTTCATTCAAAACCATATGGTAAATGGGCTCCTCCCTCAACTGCAAACTTACGTGGTCCCGACAATAGTTATTAATGTACTTTAAAGTAAAAATAAACAAGCCGTTAAGGTGTATATTTGCTACTAGACAAGGTAAACAGTTTTTTTTTCTCTCTGGGGAGAAATGAAATACCAGGTTTGGTCGGACGTGACTACCGATATTTCCATCACTGAGCAATATAATTATATAACTTCTCAGCAAACTTGTTTGTTTATTAACCAATTAACAAAATATATTTAATTTATAACTATTTGTTTACCAATGTTATTAAGTATTTTCCTAATGGGCTGGTGATCTAACAATGAATGCTTTTCTATATTTTATCTTTCACTTTCAAATATATTCAATTTAATAATTTTAATCTTTGAGTAAACGGTGAACACTTTGCTATAACGAAAAACCAACCAAAAACTTCATTGATTCCTGAAATTATTCATTATTTATATGCATATTACATGTGAAATTACGAAATAAACCTTGTTAAGAACACGATGAGTTATGATAAACAGTTGCAACAAATATTTTGTTTTAACTCTTAAAAAATCAAATCCAAATTTTATATTTTTATACTTTTAATTTTTAACTACTCCCCTACTCATATCAAATCCGTAAACTTTAAACTTTACTTTGACCATCACGAATGTCGGTGAAATTCAAACCACATTGTTTTACTTTAATCAGACTCTAAGTAAAAATAAATGTTTAATTTATTTGTGTTGGGTAAAAAACTACTATGTACTAGGAGAGTTTCTATATGTGTTAAAAATTTAATCGTCTCACCTTCTAATCTTACCTTGTCTTGTTTAGTGGATAAATAATTTTTTTATTTTTTTTAACGTTATTTATTTTACTGTGTATGAAATTTTGTTTGTGACTGAATAAATGTTTTAAATTATTTCTATCATTGCCGTTTTCCTATTTAACGCTAAATAACATTCTTGAACGATGGGAAAATTCTAAAAGAATTTATTATACTTTAGGAAAGTTTATCTTAAAAAATAACTCGGTGACAATAAAATCCCACAACTGCACTTTTAAGCCCGGCTAGAGAGGTTATGCATTTTAATTGTGTTAAGTCACCGTGTAAACTCTTTTGGGACGAATTTACTCCGGCTTATCTATTTTATTCATTCCTACGTTTTAGTATACTGTTTTTTGTTTGTTTTATATCTAGGTTCAATTTTTCAACGCTGCAATTGATAAATTTCTTATAAGTGCATAGCTTTGTATAAAGCTATTTTCCAATCTTTGCTTTTTTTAACGTTTCTTAATTTTATTAAATAAGGTTTGGTACCATTTATATACAACTTACGAAACACTATTGGATTTTACAAAAATGTCTTGATAATTTTTTTTTAAATTAATCAACCTAATTTAAAAAATATAATATATTCAATACATTATTTACTAAAATTAAAAGTATAAAACAAAGTCCGCTTACTGGATGCTGGAAAAAAGCTTGTTTGTTCCACAGAAAAGTTTAAGTATGAAAGAAGGAAACAATGAGATGAATTCTCAACCTAACGACCTCCCTCGAAAGTTGGAAGCAGGAGAGCTAAGATCTAATTTGTACGTGATGGTGCAAACAACGAAATTACAGATCTTGTAGGGTTGGTCCAGTGTTGGTTGAGAAAACTACTCAGATGAGGGTATCACTTCTTAACAAACCTAAAATGGTTAAAAAAAAACGTTTGTATAATGTTTTCATTAATCCATAAACGCTTAAATTCACATTTAAAAAACGTCCATTTTAACGTTCCAACGTTTTTAGGTCACATTTTAATTAGACCAAATAAATGTCCATAAATGCCTAAAAGCAATATAAATTCCATAAATTATCTTATTGCATTTCTCTTATTGTCACTATTTAAAAGGTGTTTTCTGCTTTAATTTTCTAACTATAGATTAATGTAGAGTTTATTGGCATTTATTGCATTATTTTACTAACACAAACAGCAACTTAATGAAAATGCATCAGGTTTGTATGCTGATGGAACACAATGGATCATTTTTCTTTCCCGGTCGACTAATTTGTTCAGCTATTGTGTGCAGTCGACGTTTTTGTTAATGTTTTTGTAACTGATGCAAATATTATGAGAACTGACATGCCATTTGTTATTCTTGATGCGGGTTTTTTTCTGAAGGGCGTTTTTGTATGAAGAAACCTTTATTTTTTTATTTCGACATACGTTTGCCCAAATAATGGCAAAGGATAATATAATTGTACTATGTTTTTGTAAAAACGCATGAGAAGTTATGTATTATTTTAATTTTAAATTAACTAGAAACGATTATAAGTATCTGTGTAAGATATATCGTTGATTTATTCCTAGTCCATAAAACAAATTTCTTGTAAAGGTATCTAAGCGAATAATCCTAGTTTAACACTTTGTCAAAAATCATTCCTTGATGACAGTTTTAATATAATGAAAATCAACCACGCTTTAAAATAAATCAAAGCTTTTCAGATTTGAAGGCGATAACAAACCATTCTTCTATCAAGATAATCTTTATATTACATTTCATGTTGCATCAAAGGAAACACAAAACTAATTATCCTTGTCAACTGTTAACCAAATGAACGAAAAATAGAAATACATCTTGTGGAAAGGAATCTTACTATAAAGTTTTACAAGGTGATATTACTTTCACTTTGGGTGTTACGAGAAGTGTTGCACGTTAACCACAACTCAGGCAAAGCATTTGTGGTGGCTGTTGGATTTAGGCTGCTTCCAAGAGGTTCAATTTTGCCCGAGACATAACTAAGTTACCACTCGTCCCTTCCCGTGGCCAACACATAACTGAGAGAAGGTAAAGGAAAATTAAAATAAACTGTGTAAAAATTTAACCTTCGATTAAAACGTTTTAGGTTGTGCCCTATAGAAACTTAATGTTGTTACTTAGTGTAAAATCTTGTAAAAATGATAATTTTAGATCCAGGTTATTTATGTTGTATGTTTATAACCGTGTTTATAAAGTAAATTAAAAAACGGCCTAGAATAGCTCCGCTTGACAGTTTATTGTATCATAAAACATAATATAAATACTTCTTACTTATGTACAAATATATGTTAAGTTTATTAACCCTTCATGTTCATATTATTAGAATTAAAACAAGTTGTTCATTGAATTTTTATGAGATTTAAGAACACGTTTGAATTAGAATCTGTTACAGATATCAAATGAGTTTAGTTTTAAGATTTGTATAACTAATAACACTTAAGTTGATTATTATTATCTTGAAAGGTTTATTTGATGTGCCATATCATTCATCTTTGTGTTCAATTAAAGACTAATATTATTTCATAAATCTCGATTATATAAAATATATAGACTAATGTCCATGTGTGTTCATAATATATATAAAAAAATCAGTCAGTTTTATTTTCTATGCCCAGTTTATCAAAAATAATTTAAAATCCATCATCAATCGATGGCTGTAAGAAAAATAATTTAAAATTATAAAAGAGATTTAGGTATAAGCAATAGGGTAGAAAGGATTAGATAAAATTGTGTTTGTAGCAGATACTGGCAATGGCAACCTGTCTTGCTTCACTCCAATTGGCTTTGTTGTTACGTGGTGGACAATTTCATCAAACGAAATAAAGTTATCTTTTTCACAATAATTTAAGATAAAGAAAAATTAAATTTAAGTTTTTACCTCGCAGTAGAACTCTGTTATGTCTGCATCTAAGTTTTAGTACATGTTTTGTGTGTATTATATTCAACATTAACCTAATGTAAAACCATATTTTTGTAAACGAATCGAAAATTATCTTCTGTTTGCTATAGGTACGAGTTGAAAAGTCTTCAATTATAACTCACAAATTATCACTTATTTTCCAAACCGGTTAGTTCTTACAATTAATTGGCCTTCACGTGAGTAACATTAAATTTATTTTAAGTTTAACTTCATCAATAAACTATGGATTTTTGATATTATAAGAACCCACGTATTGTAAAATTAAAATACGATAAATTATATTTTATTCTTCGTTATTATTCTTAGTCATATATTGTATATATTGCACATTGCCCATCATATAAGATTTTTTATATTTTATTTAAGCACGAATAAATTTACCATTCTGGTTGATAAATTTTCAACTTTAAAGAACGTTAACATGTGTAATTTTTTAGCTCATTTCATGGCATGATTATGATAAATTAACGTTACTAAATGGTATTTTATTTAGAAAACTACTTCAATCCTGCTTAACTAATACCATTTCATTGCTTTAATGTATAATATTTTGATGGTAACGCATGCTTGGCTGAATACAAAACTACTAAATATTTACACAACGAATAACAAATTAAACATTGCACATCGCTTTCGAGATATTTACCAAACTGCCCTGGGGCTGGAGCAAAATTCAACACAACAAAAACATGACAATTCGTCCCGGTATCATTAAAGGGATGAAATATTCAGAAGCGGAGCTCGTATTGACCTACGGATGACGTGGCCTCGTATTATGATCATTAACATTAGGGGTAGTAGTAGTACGACAAGCATTCAACAAATCAAATAATTAGAAGTATATTCCTTTTGAATAGTATCTTAAGCAATACAATTTGGTAATACAGAAATGCCTAATTTATTTTGAGCCGAATAGACTCGGTATATTTCCCTGTAGCTGTCGCGGAAAAAAGGGTCTATACATTCGGTTATACTACCATAGTATCATCAGAAGAAGATCCTGGAAATATTTTTGTTGTATTTTTTATGTTGAATCCACTTTGAGAATACTGTACCCCATTTCAACCCTAACATACTAGTACAGTATAAGGTTACGAAAAATAAATTTATTTAGTAATTAAACCTTACTACGAATATACAGGTAATAGTGTCTTTTGAGAAATTCATTCTTTACAATAAATTCAGTTTTTTTTTTATCAAAAATTATAAATTACATTATGTTCGATGAAATGTTGAAATTGGTTACCAGTTCTTTGCAAATAAAATGGATTAACGATTTGGGATTATGAACCTGCCAACCGTTATTAATGTTCATATGATGCCATACTGTTAGCATGACTAATACCAATGAAATTCAATTACGTAATTCAATTGCTATAACAACATAAGGATAGGGTAGCTCTATGAAAAATATACCAATATGGGTTTTACAAATAAAGTTACACAATAGAGTTTCAAATATAGTTTTACTCAAGAGTTTAGCAATTGATTGTAATCATAGAATATCAGTTATATTTACAGTAGTTAAAATTTCTTGAAGTAGTACTTTCATTTAAATATACCGTTAAGATAGCCTGTATTAAGCAAATGTAACCATTCGTAACTCTTAGTATAGAAATGGCTACACTAAATGGTCCGAACATTTTTTTTTTATTGGAATAAAATCAAACAAACAATACATAAAAGGTTTTTGGAACGGGAAAATGGTAAATAAACCAGCACGTTTATTTAGATTGAAACTGCACTGTTCTCTTATTGCAAATCAAATAGTTTGAGCCATAAAAGTATGTTTGTCATAAACAGCTGAACAGCCTTTTTAGGAACAAAGCCTTCTTGTGTAGCTTTGCCAAATCATGTGTTTCAATTGAGGCACACGAATAAATCCCTTTATCCGTAACCTTTTTGTTGATAATCGAAAAATGTGTTTTATTAAGCAACCTAAATTCTTTCTGTTTTCTGGTTTGAGAATACAATGTACAGCTTAGACCACGTATAAAATTACTTAAAACTACGTGGCAAAACTAAATACGTATAGTTAAGCTTACACTATTCTAGCTTTATGTAACAGGTTACGTGTTTTATGTTATTTCCTATACCTAAACCATAAAGTTTCTACATAAAGTATCCTTAATATTTCCACCGGGAACCTTTATGACCTTGTATATTGCAACGAATCTTACGTCTGAATATCTAATGGAATCCTAAACCTTTCTCAAAAGATAATTTTGCATGTTTATCGCTAAGCCACTACTAAAGAACCGGTTTGTGTATGTATTTCTAAATTTAAATAAATTTAAATTTATTTAATCATACTTATTTTTTTCCACATAATATAAAAGTGTATAAAATATTTATTTTTTCTATAAGTAGTTGAACAACTTTGCTGCTGTATCTGCCAAAGTAGTTACTACATAACGTTGTAGAAAGAAAAAGCCAAACCACAATAGCATTATGTGGAATTAACTAATCTCCTGTGGAACTTATCCTTGTTCAATTATTAGTTTACTACAGTCAGCTACAAGTTATCCCTGTATCCCTCATAGACTACAGTTACAATTGTATGAAATGTTTAGTATTTTCCTCTAGAAGCTTAAATATCCATCATTGAATATTCTCCAACTCATGGGGAAAATCAAATCACACAATGATAACAATTAGAGAAACTCATCTTTCTAGTAATTAACTTCTTTAACCCCAAGAAAAGGGAACTATAAATTTAAAATAAGGTAAATTCTGGTATTCAAAGATCTTTTTTTTTATATGATTAAAGATTGTTTTGCTCATTCTCCTATACATAAATTTTAAATTATTTAATAAATTATAAAAGTTTAAAGCATGTAATGTACGTTAATTTTACGCATAATTATTTATTTCATTAGGGCTAATTTTAAATGACATTTGTTACGTTAAATGTTTTACGATAATAGTATTACTTAATTGATTTAAAAAGAATTTAGAAATCATTTTCTTTAATCATCAGTTCTAATACTCATCTAACCAAATTCAGATAGAAAATTTGAAAATTATTCTACTAGTCACCAAAAGCCTGAGGTCCAAATCTTGACTATCAAATTATATTTATAATTCACACTTAGTGCCTGAGTTCATGTTTTTAATAAAATAACAATTAGACTTTCAAGGTCTTTTTAAAGGTATTTGTAGATTTTCAATGTAGTTATGAAAGTATCATTTAAATATTTTCAAAACGTTTTAGATGGTTAAGTCAGATTGTACCACACCCTTTATATTCTTCCAAAATAAACTGCTATAAAAGACTTAATGCTTTTATGTCAATGCCAGTAAAGGTCCCCACATACTTTGTTGGACCTGACATTTAATTAACAACATATTCATTCCTTTTATTTATTCAATGGTGGTAATTTCCCAGTGCAATTCTAGACGTCAGGTTGTATGATTATGAATAGCTTGTTGTTGTTAATTTAAACAGAGAAACAATGTTTATCAATTATCAAATAACCAGCTCTCAAATAAGAGACCCATTTTTTATTCCTTCTTCTGTTGTGTAGTTGGCATTTTATTGAAACAGATATTTAATTCCAGCTCAACAGTTTAGAAAATGTACCAGTTTTTTCTTCAATCATATCAATTAAACTTGTACTAACACACAAAGTATCTATTAAATATTCAAAATACTACCTATTTTTGTTCATCCTTAATGCTGAACCTTTTTAATAGCCTACTATAAAAACGAACGTCTTGTGCAATATTTTCTTCCTCCACTGCAGTTTTGTGTTATATTTACGCGACTTTAATTTAAATAACAATCATAAGTCTTGGTTCATACAATATAGCTCAGGTTTTAAGCCATTATATTATTCAATACGCTTTCCATAGCATCCTATTTTTGGAATTTTCATTAGAGTGTGACTAATATAAGAGAAAGTAAATTCTTAAATCTCAAAGCTCTTAAAATATTAAATTGAAATATTAAATGATGGCATACTGGACTTTGAAAAACACAATTTTAACCCCAAACAAATAAAAAAACCGGAGCATACGTGTGGATTAAAATTCATATATAATTAATTAACTTTTTTTATACTGCAATACGCAATCTGCGAGCAATACAAACCACACAACT
>NW_026542597.1:3353375-3378981 GCF_028750875.1 Macrosteles quadrilineatus
AAATGTGTTACCACTTTACCTGGTAGAGCATGAGCGTGTAGTTCCACATTTGTTGAAGATGTAGCAGTTGAAGGTGAAGTTGAAAGTTTAGGTGCGTAATGGATAACACTTGGTCTTGAAGTGGATGATTTCGGGTCTTTTTCTTCTTGGCCTCTTGAAGTCGATGGTCTTGGTTCTTTTTCTTCTGTATTTCTTGAGGTAGATGGTTTGGGTTCTTCTTCTTCTTCTTGTCCTATTTTATACAATTCTTCAATTAAGTCTTGATATCCTTCCAATTCCTCATAATTTGTAGGATGATCGACTATTTCATGAAGTAGAAGATCTATTTCATCCTCAAACGTGGCTTGACAAATGGCACAGCGTAGCATGGAAGTATATGGTTTTGGTTCTTCTTCTCCTCGATCTCTTGAAGTAGATGGTGTCGGTTCTTCTTCTTCTCCTTGTCCTATTTTATTCAATTCTTCAATCAAGTCTTGATATCCTTCCAATTCCTCTTCATTTGTAGGATGATCGACTATTTCATGAAGTAGAAGATCTATTTCATCCTCGAATGTGGCTTGACAAATGGCGCAGCGTAGCATGTTGTAGATGTTCTCTATTCAAGAAGCAGCAGCATACTGATGAAAGATGTGAACATCCACCCCTATTTATACCATTCCCTCCCCTCTCTCCCCTCTACTACTACTATTAAATTAATGACATCACCCCATTTCCCAATTTCTTTATAATCTAACGTAAATACAGGCTATTCTTCAACTTTCAAACATATTTATAGAAAAACAAGGTATTTTATTTTTTACTAACTATTCCGGTTTAGTAGGTCAAGGTCATTGCAGGATAATAAAAAAATGTGTGAACAATTCGTTTAGTTCTGAAACACGTTTTTACACATGTTATACCAGAACTAAATAAATTGGTCAGACATTTTTTTATTCAAAATTTGGAAAAAGTTATTTACTGTTCAAAACTTGGAAAAGCCCCAATTTACTGTGTTATAGTCTTGGAAATTGAAGATTTCCAAGACAAACCCAACCTACCCACGTCCCATTTTTTTTTATTTGTTAGTACTCTTCATCAATTTCACTATCCAATAAATCCATCATTTCCGACAGAATTCGCTCTTCCATTTCACCATTCATTAATTGTATCATGTCCGACAGCATTTTTTCATCAGCATCTTCTTTTAATTTTTCAACGTGGTTATCAATTATAGCACTAGCTTCTTTCATTTCTCCCACAGTCCTCATTCTTGCTTCTTCAACTTCCTTTTCTAAAAACCTTATTCTTTCAATTGATAAATTTATAATTTGAAGTTTAGATGTTCCTTTTTTAGCTTTGAGTATGGTTCTCAATACCTCAAATGTTTCATTTAGCTTCATCACCCTCCTTCTTTCTCTTTCATTATGTCTAATCTTTTGTTTATCCATCTTGACTAAGCTTGCGTTTGCGAGTTCCAAAAATAAGAATGTTTAATGCAGGATGTCAAACCTCTTTTATACCTCCATATAGTGGTGGGGGGTAGACCACTCCCCACTTTACTTTATAGTAGTGGGGGAAATGGGTAACATTTTCTTTTATTGTTGAACCATGGAATTTTTAAATTCTTTAAGTAGGTCAAGGTCATTGTCAAATAATAAAAAAATGTGTGAACAATTTATTTAACCCAGCAACATGTTTTCTTAAACATGATATACCAGAATTAAACAAATTGCTCAGACATTTTTTTCAAAATTTTGAAAAAGCCGATTTACTGTGTCTTATATGATTTTATGATTATCAGGATTTAAAAGAAATTAAATATTTCAAAGATTAAAAATTTAGAAATAGAAAATTTACTGTATTTGTTTTGGAAATTGATGATTTGCAAAACAAACTCCCAACCCACCCTCTCATTTTAATTTTTGTACACTATCAGAGTCAGAGTCAGAGTCGGAGTCAGAGTCAAACAATCGTCTTCTACTTCTAAACATTGCACTAAACATTATATGACTTGTTGTAGGTGTTTCCCTTAGCTCAACAAGTTTCTCCGAGCATACCATCTCTTCAGTAGATGATGAATCTTCAACAAGTAGAAAACTTCTATCTTCTTCATCTAACTCTTCATCAGTCAATACTTCCAAATTTTCGTCACCATCCGATTCCAACTCTTCTTCGGATAAAGATTCTTCCTCCAAGTCTATGTCTTCTTCCTCTGAACCAGCTTCAAAAACAATGTTTTCCAATAAGGTTTTTAAAAAGAAGTTGTCGGGAAAATATTGTCCACAGGAGACATAATGTACAAGAGTGGTAAATCTGAAGTAACTGATTGTACCTCAGCAAACATGTTATATAGACAAACCCCCACCATTTACCTTTACCCCCACCCTTAACCTTTACTCCATTTTGTTTTTAGTTATTGCGGTCTGGTTTTATGTAGAATGTGGCAGTCACAATATACCCTTTTTCTAACATTTCCACTAGCCTTCGAATTATTTTATTAAATCGTACATCAGTTAATTCTAGTTTCAACCCGTTTGCTTCTGAGTTCCAGATGTTTCTCTCTTCCTTCCACAAAGTAAAATGACATGTCACACTATGATTTAAATATTTTTCTAAACTTCCCCTGAATGCAAATGCTTCTTGAAGGTTTTTTAAGTTTCTTTTAATTATTATTGTAGCTGGGGAATTCATAGTTAAACTTGCCTCTGCTAGCTCCAATCTAAGAATGAATCGTGTGCAATATCAAGCGTCATTTATACCTTTATGTACTGGTGGGGGTAAAGGGGGGTGGGGTTAAACAAACCACCTTAATTTTAGTAGTGGTAGAAATTGATATTATCATTATTTTAAAATTTTGCAGAAATTTCTAAGTTTAAGAAGTGGGTCAAGGTCATTGCAAGATAATAAAAAAAATGTGTGAACAATTCATTTAATTCTGCAGCATGTTTTTACACATGATGTATCAGAATTAAACAAATTGCTCACACATTTTTTTTAAGAATTTGGAAAAATTGAATTTACTGTGTTATCTTTGGTAATGTAAAATGTTAAAAGGAAAAAAATTACCGTGTCTTTTTGATCTTGGAAATTGAAGATTTCCAAGACAATCTTCCTTTAGCATCCCGGATAAGGTAGTCAGTTCTTTTCGGATGTTCAGGGTTTACAACATCTCTTGGTAATCTAATTGAAAAATGCTCTCCTGTATCGTTACGTTTTATAATGATGTTATTAAACCATACACATCTGACAAAGAAATATTTCGTACACCTTTTCATCCTTCTTACCCGGATTGCTTTGGGAAGTTCTTTAATTTTATTGGAAGACTCTGTGGTTTTATTGTGTTTTGAATGAATGGAGCACATATCACTATTCAAAACACAAACCTTTTCACAGTGTTCCCCCTTACTAGCACCCTTTTTAAAAACATATCGACACTTAGAGAGGGTGTGTGCAAATTTTCTTCTCCTGTCAGCAATTAATTGTTTACACTTATCTGAAGGAGAAGTGTGAAGGTGGTCAAAGGATTTGGAAGTGGCTGGTAGGGAGTCTTTTAGAGGAGATATGATGGGTGGTGGAATAGTGAATTGTAAAGGTGGAGTTGTCGAGGGAGAAATACATGGTGTAGAAGTTGGAGGTGGAGATGCAGTTCTAGTAGCAGTAGGTGTTGATAGAATATCAGCAACAGTGCAGTCAGAGGACGAGGAAGAGCTTGTAGATGAATCAGATGAGGTTAACTCCGAAGAAGATGAACAAGACGAACTTGATTGTGAAGATGAAGATGAAGACAATATTTCAATCAGTGGAGGAGATTGATCACCAATGGCTCGGAAGGTGTATTGTTCTTCTGCTCCAGGACTTGCACCTTCTGACTGCAGTATTTCTCGAAGAACCGATTTTGGATCTGACGCATGTGATGAAATTAAAATAGATCGAGGAAGAGACTTTGAAGATGAAGAAACTACTTTCGAGGGTCTAGTGGGAATTCTAAGGTAAGCCATGATAGCAAATGAAACAGTGAATAGTAACTGGAGCTGACTCAGCTAGCTAGGACTACTTCAGACCATTGAATGATGATTGCCTGCGAAGCAAACCTCCTTTTATAGCAAAACTCAAGTGGAGGGGAAAGCTTGTGGGTGGAGGGGAGAAGCTTGTGGTTGGAGGGGAAATGTTGTGTCCGTTGGTGTTAACTTAAAAGAACTGTTCTCGGTTCCCAATAATGTACTATAAGGAAGCTTTCTAAGTCCTGTAAGTAGGTCAAGGTCATTTAAAAATATTGCCAAAAGGAGAGATGGAGCAAAAATTGGCTCCATCTCTCCTTTTGTTGTAATAGGGGAACTTAGTGTTTGTTATGTATTTTAAGGGAAGCTTTCTAAGTCCTGTAAGTAGGTCAAGGTCATTTCAAAATAATGCCAAAAGGAGAGATGGAGCAAAAATAAGCTCCATCTCTCCTTTTGTTGTAGTGGGGGAACTTAGTGTTTGTTTTATTTTCGTGTTTGTGTGTAAGTCTGAATTGGCTAAAGACCAATGTATCAGTCTTTTTGATCAGAGGCAGCGCAGCCAAAGGACTGTCCTCATGTTATTGATCAAAGACTCATTAGCAATAGCCGGAGCAGCGCAGTCAACGAACTGTCCCCATAAAAATGTGTGAATGTCATCTATCTCATTTTGTTGTAGTGGGGGAACTTAGTGTTTGTTTTATTTTCATGTTTGTGTGTAAGTCTGAATTGGCTAAAGACCAATGTATCAGTCTTTTTGATCAGAGGCAGCGCAGCCAAAGGACTGTCCTCATGGTATTGATCAAAGACTCATTAGCAATAGCCGGAGCAGCGCAGTCAACGAACTGTCCCCATAAAAATGTGTGTATGTCAAAGAGAACTCTATGTCATGAATTTACTATTGGTTTCATGTTTTTGTTTTGTGTGAACGTTTTCAACTTACTAATGTCACTTAGAACTTTGTAACATACAATGATCAACTCAAATTGAAAATAAAATTACTAATAGGGACTTTATTATTTTGATACCTGAAATAGAACATCACATAATTAAGAAATACAACACCCTTACCAAAGATACAAATACGCAAAACACCCTCTAACTACAAGCCAACAAATACTACAATCAACATGCTTCTAATATAACTACTAAGTGACAAGAACCTTAGGTTAGAGTGGTACCAACTCTAAACTAAGGGTCTCATCTTTAGCCAGTTTGCCCATCCGGTCAGCTTCACCGGTTGTGCAAGACTGACAATCATCCGTCTGCTCGCAGCCCTTTTATACGCTCGGGTTGAGTGGTGGGGGTAGAACAACGCTGCACCTGCTTATGTAAATTAACTAGCGATAGTAGGTCCCTAGCTAGAATATATGCCCGGTCGGATTCAAACATATACAAGATCCATTACTACCGTTTTTATATTTTTTCCAAAATATTTTCAAAGTCCTGTAAGTAGGTCAAGGTCATTTAAAATAATACCAAAAGAAGAGATGGAGCAAACATGCTCTATCTCTCCTTCTGTTGTAGTGAGGAAAGAGTCTGTGTTTAGGTATAACAACAAAAGCTTAAAAGTGTTCATTGTTAGCTGACATAAGTAAACTACCAATGACAACGAAAAGTTTAAAATTTAATTTAACCAAATGCAGAATAGTATGCAGGCCGTTGGACCTCTCAACTAATTACAAAGTGGTCAACTTAAATTTTAAATATAGAATATTTACTGTCACAAGAAAGTTTTCATTGTTAGCTGACATAAGTAAACTACCAATGACAACGAAAAGTTTAAAATTTAATTTAACCAAATGCAGAATAGTATGCAGGCCGTTGGACCTCTCAACTAATTACAAAATGGTCAACTTAAATTTTAAAATATAGAATATTTACAGTCACAAGAAAGTGTTCATTGTTAGCTGACATAAGTAAACTACCAATGACAACAAAGGTTTAAAATTTAATTTAACCAAATGCAGAATAGTATGCAGGCCGTTGGACCTCTCAACTAATTACAAAATGGTCAACTTAAATTTTAAAATATAGAATATTTACAGTCACAAGAAAGTGTTCATTGTTAGCTGACATAAGTAAACTACCAATGACAACGAAAAGTTTAAAATTTAATTTAACCAAATGCAGAATAGTATGCAGGCCGTTGGACCTCTCAACTAATTACAAAATGGTCAACTTAAATTTTAAAATATAGAATATTTACAGTCACAAGAAAGTGTTCATTGTTAGCTGACATAAGTAAACTACCAATGACAACGAAAAGTTTAAAATTTAATTTAACCAAATGCAGAATAGTATGCAGGCCGTTGGACCTCTCAACTAATTACAAAATGGTCAACTTAAATTTTAAAATATAGAATATTTACAGTCACAAGAAAGTGTTCATTGTTAGCTGACATAAGTAAACTACCAATGACAACGAAAAGTTTAAAATTTAATTTAACCAAATGCAGAATAGTATGCAGGCCGTTGGACCTCTCAACTAATTACAAAATGGTCAACTTAAATTTTAAAATATAGAATATTTACAGTCACAAGAAAGTGTTCATTGTTAGCTGACATAAGTAAACTACCAATGACAACAAAGGTTTAAAATTTAATTTAACCAAATGCAGAATAGTATGCAGGCCGTTGGACCTCTCAACTAATTACAAAATGGTCAACTTAAATTTTAAAATATAGAATATTTACAGTCACAAGAAAGTGTTCATTGTTAGCTGACATAAGTAAACTACCAATGACAACGAAAAGTTTAAAATTTAATTTAACCAAATGCAGAATAGTATGCAGGCCGTTGGACCTCTCAACTAATTACAAAATGGTCAACTTAAATTTTAAAATATAGAATATTTACAGTCACAAGAAAGTGTTCATTGTTAGCTGACATAAGTAAACTACCAATGACAACGAAAAGTTTAAAATTTAATTTAACCAAATGCAGAATAGTATGCAGGCCGTTGGACCTCTCAACTAATTACAAAATGGTCAACTTAAATTTTAAAATATAGAATATTTACAGTCACAAGAAAGTGTTCATTGTTAGCTGACATAAGTAAACTACCAATGACAACGAAAAGTTTAAAATTTAATTTAACCAAATGCAGAATAGTATGCAGGCCGTTGGACCTCTCAACTAATTACAATATGGTCAACTTAAATTTTAAAATATAGAATATTTACAGTCACAAGAAAGTGTTCATTGTTAGCTGACATAAGTAAACTACCAATGACAACAAAAGTTTAAAATTTAATTTAACCAAATGCAGAATAGTATGCAGGCCGTTGGACCTCTCAACTAATTACAAAATGGTCAACTTAAATTTAAAATATAGAATATTTACAGTCACAAAAGATTGTTCATTTTAATGGGGGACTTCTTTATCCTTTGTTAGCTGAAATATCACATGATTAGAAAAATACAACACTCTGCGCAATTCAAGTACTAAAGACACGATGCACTCCATAAAGTAAAACCATCTAAGATACAAGCTAAAAAAACAACATGCAGCACATGCTATTGACTAAAACATTAAGTTAGATTGGCCAAATCTAACGAAAGGTTTTAATCAAAAGTCAGTCAGTCTACACTCAACCAGTCAGCTGTGCCAGTTGGGTGAGACTGACTACAGTCCGTTCGCTGGCGCTACTTTTATCCGCGAGCCAGTTGGGAGGGGGTCGGTTGGGAGGTTTACCCTGCTTCGCGGGTAAATTTCCCTACTGTCGGGTAATTCTACCTACCAAGTAAGGAAGTCTCCAAACCTCCAACATCACATCATTCAGTGTCGAACCTTCAACGAAGACTGTTCACATATGCTAGCTCTGTTCTGATGTTAACTATGGATAAGCCAAGTACAATCACACAAGATAAACTAAAGAGAATAAAAGAAGATTTAAAGAAATCTACTACTACTAAAACTAGCAATTTTCGCAAGTCAATGTCACTACGTCTAAAGTTTCAGAAGCAAATTAAATTACCACTACATTGGAATGCATCAGGATCAAATTATTCTAATCAATTATCACCCGAAGCCATATGTCAAGAAATGAAGCTTCCTCAACTAGTAAGTCCAATAGAAACAGAAAAAGTAACATTTAAATATGTGTTACAAAACAAACATTATCAATTAGTAGAACAAAGACAAAACGAAAATGGTAAAACGTTTATTTTCTTTTATGACAACAAGTTTTTAGAGGTTTGCTTTCCGACACGATTAAATGTGCCAAAGCCTCCTGACGTTGAAGATGGCAAACTAATTTATTTGATTCGCACAAGTCAGGACACATGGAATTGGGTATAATTCACTTAAAAAAAAAACAGTCTTTCTAAAGACTCCATTATATAAACATATTTTGACCACAAAGTCTGATCTGTCAAACTGTTTAACAAAATATAAACGATATTTAATTTTACTTAATTTTTTACGTCACGGTCTCCAGTACCCGTAATACACCACTACTTAAGGTTTTTTTTAAGACCAACAAATATTTACTAACATGGGGAAAATATATCTACTTTTTGGAACGTATTTCTGTATAAACATCTTTTAACCACAAACAGCTAACCTGCGACTATCTAACATAAGATATAAATTAAAATTGGTTTTTACAATACCTTGTGTTGTTGAGTCAATCGAGGTGTAGTATTACGATGGCATCAACGATGCAAACGATAGACCCAGGACCGTACAACACTCCGCCGCTATGTCCGAAAGCAAACTGTAGAACTGTGGATACAAATCCACATGGAGGTTGAGTAGGGGCATTTGACCTTGTTCCACTGCCCACTCACTTTCCCTTCGCGGCCTCAGCCTAATTCACGGCGGCCGGTGACACAACGACACAACCTTGCACCACGCCGCCGCGGGCACTAGTACAATACTGTAGGCTACTGTTAAATGTTACCGTCGACAATATGATTTTAACTCAATTTATTGTCTACATGTAAGCTGTGTTTTGGTTTAAAACCTTGGTGTAGCTGTTGGTTGATATTCCCAATACATTTAAGACAATTGCAAACGAACAAGTATTAGCTATTTAAACACACTACTGTACAGACAGCTGTTTCATCCCCTATCCATTACCACCAGCTCCTACCACCTGTATCCTGTTACCATTACACATCACCTATGACGTCACAAAGTGACGTAGCACCGGAAGCAACCATTTCCGCCTGATGGGCTTTAAACTCAATTAATTCACCCCACCTGCCCTGACAGGTGGTGCGATAGGAGTGACCTTAGGCTACTACTCACTTTTAATTTTTTTTTTACATAAAAGATGCTCATTCAACCAGACTTTATAATGTTGACCGACAATTTAAATTAATTTGTATTCATTACTCTTTTTCTATTGCGTCTTTGTACCTTGACCAAAACGTAACCTCTAGAAAAGATCCCTTCTCTGTGTCTGTGATGTAACAAAATATCCACTTACAACTCACCTCTGGACTGAAAACGCTGAAAGTAAGTAGCACAACTGAATTTAGTAAATAGAACAAACACTTTGTTATCTGGATGTAACTGACCCAGAGGATGATTCCTAAACGAGATGGTGACCTCGATATGGATTTACTTTACAAAGGGAGGTCAGTCTAGCAAATGTCCAGTCATTGATTGTGGTCCAGAAATAGACCTAACCGGGTCACCAACCCTCACATTACACCCTGCATTGCACGCCAGTGTAACAACAGCCAGTAACTGCAACACAGGCACGCCAATGTGTAACAAAAAAATAACTGTAACATAGGCACGCCAATGTGGAAAAAAATAACTGAATCAACAGCACTTAACGAAACCTAACTTAATTGAAGCAACAGCTCTTAACTAAAGTGACCTCGTAACTGTAACAACAGTGGTAACTGCAACACTAGAAGTAATGTGTAACAACAACAAATAACTGTCAGTTCCTAAGTATAACAACAGTTGTACTGTACAGTACATAAACATCCAACATAACATAGCATAACATGTGGCCCTGGATGTGTTTCGTAAGGATTTGCATAAGAAACCAGGGCACAAACTCTATTTCTCCAGAGTTTCTACAGTTTATCTATCCACCTAATTTCTTTTGTCTGTCAGGGTTACACTGACAGAGAATCGTGAACAACACGTTTTGTAATAAGAGTGATTATACACATTTCATTGACTAATTTATCATTGTTCATTCGTTCTCTGGGTATACCTCCGGACGATTCTAAAAAGGGACCTACGGGTAAATTTTGAAGGAGATTCGGTCAGAATTCGTTACGTTACTGGAAAGACCATTGTTTCTCACAATGAACAACGAGGCTTTCATGACAGCGCCGGCGGCCTCATACTGTTTCCATACAATCAAGTAATCACGCTAGAAGTACGCCGTTGTAAGATTTTTAGTGAAGTTCCTAGCTTTTATTTTATAATTTTGACACAATTTGTCTTTTTCTGTTTACCGACCCTAATGGTTCATTGAACTTGAAAAATACAATTAATATATGTGGAGCAAGGCAAAATATCTAACCAGAACGTATTGATATTCGTGTGAATGGATCTTCGAGGTGGTTATAGTACCTACCACTGAATCTTCGGATACTGAAAAGGACTTCTCGTGTACATTTAATTATTTATTTATTTTTTTAAGGGGTTGGCAGTCTTTCATTTGCCTGTCCACATAGACTTAATTTTCCGTGCGTGGAACAATGGTACAGACTAAATGGAACGTATCCAGCAAAGCAAGGGGTGATCCGGTACAGTACGAATGTGAACTGTACTGATAAATTAATTTTAGTTTTCCCGAAGTCCGTGACGCTACTGACTGAGTGACCGACTCACCAAATCAGATGGATCAGCTATAGCCATTTTTAATTCAAATAGAATTTTGTAGAATAAGCCACTTTTAGAGAGCGCGCTGCTGCCAAAAATTTAAGATTCTCCTGCACTCGAAAGTATGCGCATTCGACCGGATCCACTGACTAACATCAGCGCACTTTTTAGTTCGTCCAAATCAACGTGAATATTATATTATTCTAAAATTTGTTACTGATGAGAATGAAATGCAGTATCTAGTTCTATTCATGTTAAAGGACGTAATAGTTATTTTGTGTTTAAGTGTTAACCTGGTGTTATTCCTTAATGTCGGCGTATAAAACAAAATCTATATCAACCAGCATTGGTAGTCTAGTTGAACTTCCGTCAATTTGTAATAATACTCAGTACTCAGTGAAACAGGCTCAACTTTAACATGGAAATCAAATGTATGATTCCATCAATATAAAGGTAATTCTGGGAATTTGATGATTTTGTGTTTGCAGGTTGGCGGCAGCACAGGAGGCGGCAGCGCAACAGCGGGCTGGTCGTGACTGGTCCCCCACCGCCATGGGCCAGCCAGGGGGCCCCAACCAGCCCGCAAAGGGCCCCTCCTCGCTCTTCCTGCTCAGCGAGGACAACCCCCTACGCCGATACACCAGATTTATCATCGAGTGGCCATATCCTTTAATGCAAAAAACCGTAGGGTAATCATCCAAAATCTGAAAATTGTTCAGTGTAGAGAATGTAAAGTTGTGTTGTCATTTGCATCACAAAGTATTTACAATCCCATTGTGGCTTACACTAGGGACCACGAGAGTTTGCAGTTGGCTGCAGATTATACCAAGACTGGACTAGCACGATGTTGAAACATCAACCGTTTACTACTTTTCGAATAAACAATATTTTCATATCAGCGGCAACACCGCACTATGACCCCTTCGAAGTCACGTGGTAAATAGGCTCCTCCCTCAACTGCAGACTCTCGTGGACCGTACTTTAATAAATTGACAGAAAAAAAAATCAGTGAAGAATCTCAACATGTGTTCTATAATATTTGTCGTTTGGAATATAAATGACTTGAGTGAAACAATGAGTCATTATACCACTGGATTACTTAAATAATTAGCATACATCTTTGACAATTAAATATAATTCAACTTACACGGGTGCTAACAGGCATCGCGTGGATGGAGGTATTTTAAGGCAAGTTTTCTGAACCAACCTATAGGAGATGTTTTACCTCTACTGCACTAAGACTGAGAGCTGGGATTATTTACAAGTATTTTATAACAAAACTTTATTTTTTTCATTCAGAAACAAGAGATGATTGTGCAATAAAATTATATAGTTTTAATACTGAAAACCGTTGACATCGGATACAATACATAATTTATATATTTTAATTACTAGCCAGGGTACTGTTTCTAAAGTAATTCTGCTTCATCAACTCATCGCGGGGATTCATAAATTACCGGTTTGGTGCATAAATATAATTTCAGAATTCTATTTAGAAGGTCATAACATATTTTGCCATTTTATAACTATTGCTTTCATTTATACTAATCGAGCTTACGATGGTACAGGAATAGTGGTTTAATGTCAAACCTAAAACACAATTAGTTCTGTAAAACGAGATACATCGAACTAGTTTTTAGACACTAGGATAAGAGATTAAAAGCTGCGTGACAACCCAAAAGTTGCTTAAGGCCTTTTCACACCGGCGTACTGGACGTACTGTACGTTTGGTACGGCCAGTTCGTACAGTACGCGGTCCTTTCACACCGCACAGAAACTTCCAAAACGTACACTTGTTCGTTTGCAGTCAGACAAGTAACACCGTAACACTGGCTGAGCACGTGGTTTTGGTGTGCCCACTGCGCATGCGCGAGCTCGCGTACGCCTCGTACGATTTAGAAAAATCGCTCTCCGAGCGATTCTTACAAAACCATCGCGTACGTACTGTACGTACAGTACGTTCTGTACGCGAGGTGTGAACGAGCCCATATGATAACATGGACAGCGATTTGTTGAAAAAAAAAACGTACCAAACGTACAGTACGTCCAGTACGCCGGTGTTAAAAGGCCTTTAGTACTCATTTTGTTCTTATAGTTTTATTGATAGTATACGCTATCTACTCTTTACTCTTTGATCTTTGATACTATGCTTAAAGTCTATGATAGATACAAAAAAAATCCTTATAAGAATAAGAAAAACTCAGGTTACAGACAGACATATGTTTTTGACGTTTAATTTCAATTCAAATCTAGAGAGAGACTAGAGTGCATTGAGTGCAACGAATGGTGTTTGTTTGTTTACAGTTTACGGTTTACTATGTGTTTTGTTTTCTTAATTACTATTAAAACCACGTTAAAACCTAATATTTTTAAAACATTTGACAAGATAAAAAGATTAGGATTGTAGAAGGAAACAAATTGGTTTTAGCAAGTAGGATATTGTTTACAAATGTTCTGTCTAGTTGAAAAAGTGATATTTATTTTATTGGTTACCAGTTTGTGTAAAAAAAAAACAATCTTACGATAGGTAAGGTATTTTAATATTTTCATAGCCTACCTCTGAGATAATTGTATGGATGATCTGCTTAAAGAAATTATAAGGCTAAGACTAATGTTTCTGTGATGAATTTACTATGGTAACTTTTATTACCTAACCATTCATAAGTTAACCTAACCTCTAAAGAATGTATTGCAAACAATTAGGCTAGCCTAGTTGTTGATCTGCTGCTCAAAGCACAAATAAGTTTCAGCAAAAATGCTAAACTTACCATGATTTTAAATAACACCTAGTAACTTAGGCCTACTTATAAATGAACTTTTAAAGCTTACAGAAAATTGTTTAAAGGCTACTGTAATGTTTCAAGTAGACATTTATCAGGCTTTAGAAAGCCTAATTTAGGACGCCAAACCTATAAATGATTTTAACTTAATGACCAACTAGGGGTAACTTACCAGTAAGCCATTTAAAAAACTTGACAAACTAGATTTTTTCTTACAATAGGAAAATGCACTATAAACCTAATGCACTCTCAGGGTCTAAGGCGTAAGTTATTTTACCCTCGTGTGTGAAACTCTAACTTATCCCATTTAAAAACCCATCGGTCCAGGCAATGCAAAACCCTCTCAGAGGGCCTCTTTGTACACCAGAGATGGCATTTTAGCCGCGATGTTCCACTGGGTTATGCTGAATTGGTGCATTGTAGGCCTAGTGTTTTGGTTCTCTTCATTTTTAGCACTCTCCTGGAGAATACAGAAAGAGTTTAACAAAATTTTAGACAGGACAACATCAGAGGAATGAGTATGTCCAATAACCTTTTTGAGGTTCCTCCTCACCTCACACAATGGAAAAAGGTACATCATTGTACTCAAATTCACCGTAAGTTACTGACATTCAAGGCTGACTTTCCCATGTTGTAAAAGTAGGCTCTAAAACAGCCTTGTTCGGTGAACAGCTCTCTCACATCAATTTCTGTTAAGTTAACATCCATCTCAGTGACCAAAATCGTTTAAGGGGAAGCTCTACGGAAGCTGTCCAAACCCCTCAAACTTTTGCAGGATTCTAACCCGTTCCTCTCACATTATAGCCCAAGAGGTTAACCTTATTTAACACAAGCAACGTAACACCCTATTTGCTAACTGCCAACACAGAGAAGTAAGGTTCTGAGGAAACTTGCTTATGGGACAACCGTGCGCCTTTACCTCTAATGTTGTGTGTGCACGTACAGCGCTATGGTAATATATATTTGTGGTGAGCATGGAAGAGCCGAGCGGTGATCACTGTGTGGATGTTCCTATTGAACAGGACACAGGGTCCACCTATAGCGTGAGTGTAGTAATACATAATGGCTAGGGGGGTTAGGAAAAGCGGCGGGACAAAGTATAAATATGCTCGCCTGCGGCTCGTGCGGAATGATCTCGAGTGCAGCAAAGGCCTTTTGCACTCCTGTTACACATTATATTTTTACTACAGTCACTATAAAGCATATAAATAATTAGTCTTTGAAACACGTTTTTAGGTTCAGCTGGGAACACAAATAGGTGCCCTAGAGAAAGTAGTCCCCGGTCCGTATCACTCCGCTATTTTTTACTCGGCAAGCAATGTGCTCCGCGACTTAAAAAAATAGTTCCGTAATTTTTGTAATTTGCAGTGGTTTCCGCGCTTAAAAAATGCTTTAAAGGTATTTTCTTGTTTATTAAGATCGTAGGAATGTTTTTAAAACATTTAAAAGAAAAGTCCAGAAAGTTCACAAATACCAAAAAGAGAACATAAACTATAAACACGAAATGACAGGTTAAATCGTAGTTATAATAGTCAATCAGCTGCTCATAGTATTATTATCTTTAAGTGTTGCCAACCTATTTCCAAGCGTACACGGATTACATGCATAATTTAGAACCACGCTGTTTTGTGTTGTTTCGTTGGAATCCTGATGTGCGGCAAAGTATAAACCACACGACAAAGTATAAATATGCAGCAATTAGCAGCTTTCTGTACTATAAACAGTACAAGGAAGCCAACTTTCTCGGGTGACGGTAGGAAAAAAATATTTCAATAATTGTGCCAATTAAAGGGTACCTACAGTGAGTTCATGATAAGGTTCAGCTAGTGAGAGGGTTCCTAACTAGGTGTTACTCTTCTAATCTACTTGAGATTAGGGTACATTCAGAATTTCATTTCATGTGACAAGTCTGTAACTTATGCACATTTATTGTTTTTACTTGTAATGTTGCTTTTGAGATTTAGTTTCTGCAACAGGATCTTTTGGTTAATACTATTAGGCCTATGTAAATTTGAGTGCTAAAATAGTTTTACTTTCACTTTAACATTTTTCCTTAACCGCGTGGCACTCCGTTCGAGTATGCAGTCCTGCTCACCATCATCGCCAACTGTGTGGTCCTGGCCCTGGAAGAACATCTGCCACAGAACGACAAGACCCCGCTAGCAAAGAAACTGGTCAGTATCTTCAATTGTTGAGTGTGATTACTAAAATTAACATATTGTAAATACAAGTTCAGAAAATGTTGTATGGAACAACGTTACCAATTGAACAGAATTAGGTCTTAAACCTGAATTTTGCTGTTTAAAAGGGACAATTTACAGAAGAGTATACTCTGTTATAATCTTAATTATTAGTGGCAACTTACTTGTGAAATCAGTCACATCCTGCTCATCCATCCCACTAATCAAGAAGGGAATAATGTATCAATTCACATACTGCCCCGTCAAATCCTCCTCTTCAGTTCAGTTGAAACTGCAATATGCGAGATTATAAAATTTCTCGCATTACAACTAATATGCTCAGCACACAAAAATTTTCAATATCAGTCAACATTTAAATGTCTTTCGGACAAAATTCCACCTAACCCAAATTCTATGTAATCCAAGCAAGAATCAGTCCTTATTTCTTCGGGTTAGCGACCTTTTTGGACTCTCTGTACGCATTTCTCTGTACGCATAATTTACAAAAAGCGGTGACAATTTTCTCATTGGCTTTGTAATGTCTATCTCAGAGTACAGTAGTGGAGTAGTGATCTGGTAACTAAGGTCTGAAAAATAATATTAGGCCTACCAGAAAAAGACTTAGCCTATTTAAAAACTAATATTCAGAATTGTATCCGGTTTATTACCATTAAAGAGAACTTTATGTGAATTAGTATAACTATTCTTATAGTTTAACATGAGACTGACAAAGTGTTATTTCTGTTTCAGGAACAAACGGAGACTTATTTCCTCGGCATTTTTTGTGTAGAAGCATCCCTTAAAATCTTAGCATTAGGTTTTGTACTTCATCGCGGCTCATACCTTCGTAACATTTGGAACATCATGGATTTTTTCGTTGTAGTAACAGGGTAAGTAATTTTAACTTTGTTTCAATATTGTTTGTGTTGATTGTAACAGGTAATACTAACTATCTAAACTATTTTTACGTTTGGTTTGTCAACATCAAGTCTTAACGCGGTGTTTTAGGTCTATGACCATATTCGCTGAGTCGAATGTGGATGTCGACCTAAGGATGTTGAGATCATTCCGCGTGTTGAGGCCTTTGAAACTGGTGTCAAGGATACCAAGTAAGATGTGCCACACAGCCGTTTTGTTCGGATCCCTAGTCTAGGTTATAGTCTCGTCCACATAGGGCTAGATCTGTTTGTTGCACTGTCCCTAATCAGCTTTTATGTGTAATTTTACTGACTAGGCTATATGAGAACACTACATCCCCTTGTTATCTTTGTAGAATTAGTTACGTGAATTCTTAGTTAGTTTTCAGAATTTTAAATGTTGTTTGGAGAAAACATCTTGATCGTGATGGTTTTCAGTAGTAAAATAATTAGTAAGATTAGGACATTGTTATACTTTTACAGTTGTTCTTCAATTTTAGAATTTCATAAAACTCGGTTAATTACTGTCAGTTGGAACTTGCGTTCATGGGCTGTGATTTTCAATTGGAATCTACTTTACATTTCCAATTGACAAAACTTGAACTTTCATGCTGTTTATCTACTTCGTTGTTAGATAGATGTGTGGCTCTTTATTGTTGTTTTCAGATGTGTTACTTATTGTTCGTTTCCTGTGGAGTTTAGATATACTATAGCAGATGACTGTAGTATATAGATTGTAGTTATAGTTTTAGTAAATATATTTATACAAATTTGTGTGTGCAAATTGAGTTAGAATAGTTATAAATGTTTTGATTGTGTAGTCTTTATCGTCCCAAATGTGAAACGAAGCTTTCATACTTTTTTCAAACAATGCTTTTAATCTAATGGTATTATATAACACATAAACTCCGAGTTGTTACAAAATGCAAAGGTGAATAAAGAACACTGTGAAAAAAGAAAGTTAATATATTATGAGTCATCGAGTTTGAAAAGGATATTTTAAAATGGGTGGATTCCTTTACAGTTTCCACTCCAAAAAATTTCCGGCCATCCTTCTTAAATTTCCTGTTTGAGGGGATTATTAGATCTTTCCTCTTCTGAAAGTGTTGTTAACATTTGGGATACTAGTGATAGCGTAGACTAGTTTAGCTGTGTGGGTAGTGATAGCGTCATATTCCACAGGTTCGTCACAATAGTCTTTACGGATTTCACAAAATTAGATATGGATCTGCGCACTTTGAGGGCTATTCGAGTGCTCAGGCCTCTCAAACTGGTCTCTGGTATTCCAAGTAAGTAGTTCAAAACATTCCGTAGTGTTTAGCTAGCAGAAAAATGAAAGTATATGTTCAGGTAATAACGGAAGTCGATATAAATTTCCCTACCTTTTGTACATTTAAAATATGTGTATAAGATGTAAATGCTTGGAAAATCAAAATCATTGTTATTCAATTAAGATTATTGCATCATCCTTGGAATTTTATCATTCCATTGATATGATTATTTTCAAGCCGAGTTAAGTTTCACTACAATCAACCAATAGGTTTAAGGACATTAGTGAAGCGTAAGTTTAATATTAAGCATATGATTGTATATGCTTAGTTAGTTCATTAACCCACCATAAAACATGCTAGTTGTACTGCTGTAGTTTTCATCCTACTGACTTAGTATATGTAGAAAAAACACAAAAGCTAAGATGCATAGTAGTAAAAGCTGATACGGATTTCCTGTAAAGATTACTTTTGTATGATTTGTTTGGGATTGAAGAGGCTTTGAAGTTAGAACAATTGCACATCCAAACCAATTTTGATCATAAATACTTATATTTAGGAAATAATGTAGCTAGAGAATAAATTTACTTTCATATCTTAGTTTTTTGTCAGACCAATAAAACAATAAAAGGCTTAATTCAGTAGTTTGAAAACTATATTTGGAAATAGATGTTGCGGTAAAAGATTTCAAATTCAAATTCAGATCATTGACTCTTTTTCTGGTTTATTCTTATTTTTACGAATGTAAATATGGCTGTAGATAATTCAGAATCTGAATAAACATTAAATTTAGTTTAGGTTGTTATTGGAAATATTCACCTTTAATATTTTTAAAACATCTATTACTCCTATTAGCACTTTTTTCAAATTTCTCATACGGAAAATTTTTGCATAAATTAAAGTGAAAATCACACATTTCTACGTATCTTTTAATGAATTTTTCGATTATATTTGCTTGTAAATAGTCCATATAATCTCACTTAATTACTTATTCTAAAACGTAACAGGCCAAGGCTTCATTCACAACCTCTTGGACCAAAATCGTAACTCAATACTCTAAAATATTTACATAATGTTATTTTTTAGATTCAGATAGATTTAAAATTTGAATCGTTTAAAAAAATATGCCGGGTACCATCCACAGCCATTGGGCGACAAAATCTCAGCACTGGGCGACACTTTTGTTGCCCAGTTAACATGTTATTTTATGCCCTGTGCTGTATATTGTATAAATTGTTTAACTTTTTGTATATCTCCTCTGTAAATAATATACTACATACAAGTTAAGTTAAAATAACATTATTGTATGGGCCACAAGAGTCTGCATTTGAGGGAGAAACCTATTTACTGTGTGACTTCAAAGTTAGTTCTGTAATATATTAGCAAGCCCGCCGTGACTTTGTTCCCAAAAATTTAAAATAAATAAAGTTAATTGTTTAATTGGATTGGCCAACAAAATAATAAAAAAACATATTAGGCCTGAATCCATTTATATATAATCTTTTAATTTAGCATGTATGACTAACAAAGTTAAAACTAAGGGAAATCTTCTTCATATACAACATTAACTGCCCTTCCATCAAGAACTTTGGACAACTCACTCCTGAAACCACCTACAAAATATGTTTTTGGCCACTCTACTACACCCACTATCTCTTTTCAGTTAGGTGTACATGCTTAGACCTAATTTTCCAATAGTGCTGTCAGTTCTCCCATAGCTTCAGTTTAAAGTATTATGTAAAGTATCTTAAAATAACATTAAGTAGTATAAGACTTTACGATGTTTTATTGTGGTTCTCAAAGGCCCTTAACAGTTGCAGGTCTACTGTATATACGATGTTTTCACCAATCACGTTTTAATGTGCGTAAATGTACACACATAAAATTGGCTTTTCTAAAACTTTCAGTAAAAGAAATTATTAAAACTTGACATCATAAATAGACCTGGCCTACATTTATCGACACACAAAAAAAACGTAAAAAAGCCATTTGTAATTTACTTTAATTGCTAATACTTTACTTAATCCGCCCAATACTTGAACTCCAATCTTACAACAACATACAGTACACATCATTCTGCAATTGAATTATTGTGGCATTGTCATTACTCTAGCTAGGAATGGACAGGATTGTACTTATCAAAAACTTCTGATCTTCTCTGTTGATATGAACACCAAGGTCTATAAATAGTTATGAAGTGATAGGAGAGCACACAGCACTTGAGAAGTTACTTGTTTTAAAACACACAGGTTAACCTCATAATTGAAATAAACATAAACAATCAAAACAAACACAACAAATTTTCAATCAGCTGGTAAATAAAATACATAGAAATTATTTTCAAACATATGTGTGATAAACATGAACGGAAATAGAATGTCCATAAGAATAACACTGAAAGTTCAAGGGTTTCTAGGGCCCCCTTTGTAAACCCTTTTGAAAAATCACTATGAAAACTATTCAACTTTCATATTTTTTACCTGAATAACGAGTAGGCCTATACCAAATTTCAGCCTTCTTGCTAGTGTGGAAGTTGGAAAAATTAGCGATGAATCAGTCAGTAAGTGAGTGAAGGCTTTGACTTTTATATGTTTAGAAAATACTTTAGTTTGACAAACTTGTCTCCATGGTGGACATTTATACTAGCTGGTTTGAAAACTATATTTTAGTATATTTTAATTATTGTCACCACGGCCAGCGATGGGGGCAGAGTGGTAGTCAACGGGTGATGTTGCTACATCCCGCTACCTCATGTTGCAACGTCCCGCTAGCTTGGTCTTGGTATTGGCTGCCACCAACTGCAGACTCTCGTGGCCCAATAGTTGTTTACTTTTCTCTTTTTATGTTTGATTTTTTTGCTCGAGGTTAATGTTTTTTGTTGCTATTTTCATTTCAAGAAGTATTTTTATTAGTACCTACTTTTTTGTTCTTTTCTTTCACAATATTGTTAATTGTTGGCAAAGCTTTCAACATTCTACTATTAAACTTCATTGTTTCATATGACAATAATCAAAGAATAACTAGATACTTTAGGTGTTTGAATTACAATGCACCGCCTACTTAATTTCCATTTAATATCATCATATATCTACTTATGAAAGCACAGTTCAGTGGAAAACAGTAAAGTATTAGAAGCTCAAAACTAGTTCCCTTAGTACATTCACAAACACTCACCTCTTTACCTGAATTTGCAGTGTAAGACTAAAAGGCTTACCTCTGTTACCTCTGTCAGTAACCCAAAATAGCGTCCTAACTTCATTTACTCAAAGCTGACATGTTTTGTTGCAATGCAACATCGTCAGAGCTTACAAAACGTCAAAAACCTCAAAATTTGCACATAATACGGTACATATATACACAACACGGGACACAAAAAAATTGAACACAAAACAACATGATGATAGCGCTATAGTCTAACTACCCCTGCCAACGTGTCATGATAGCGCTTTCATCATGTTGTTTCATGTTTAAATGTCCCGTGTCGTGTGTATATGTACGTCAAAGTCATAAAGCCCAAAGAGTCATATATACGTAGTTCAGAGCCTATCAGAATGAATACCATTACAGTCTAAGGAGTATAAATCTTCGATAGACTAATTCACCTATTTTATATCAATAACTTTCACCAATGTAAATATTACCGCTTATCATAGCCACACACTGGTCAGCACCCAACCTAACTCTGTTCTTCGTCAGGTCTACAGGTTGTGCTCAAATCCATCATCAAGGCGATGGCACCCCTGCTACAGATCGGGTTGTTGGTGTTGTTTGCCATCGTCATATTCGCCATCATTGGGCTGGAGTTCTACTCGGGGGCGCTGCACAAAACCTGCTACAGCCTAGAAGACTTGAGGAAGATCGTACCAGAGGGTGAGAGTGAAACGCCAACTCCTTGTAATACGGACAATAGAACTGAGTCGCCTACAGGTACGTCGGAAACACATTAACAAGCTGAATGTTGTCTGTGTGAGTAGGTTTAGAGTGTGATTGTTGTAGACAAAAACCATGTGTCTTGGAGTCCCCAAACTTGTCATTTAAACATAGCCATGACAAGATCGTAGAAGACAACTGTTAGTGTCATGTAATTCAAGGTTATTTGCTGTTTAAACCTAAATATGAGGGTGAGTGTTGATACTGTAGACGAAAATACCATGTGTCCCCAAACTTGTTACCGGTACCTAAACATAACCTTGGCAGGATGTTAGAAGCAACTATTACCCTCATGTAACGAGAGATAAATACTAAATAGTTATCCAAACCTTAATAAATGAAATATTCAGATATGAATTATAGTTCAAAATTGTGTTAAAAATAAAAATAAATTGTTGTTAGTCCCTTGTCATTATCTGAGAAGGGCAACTATATTTATTTACTTCAAGTCTTTTTTTCTTTAATTATCTAAACATGCATAACTATGCAGTAGGGATGGACGGGATTTTTATTTCCTTCCTGACACTCAAGACAGGAACGGCAGAAGACTTTTCTTATTAAATCTTATTATTGATGACAAACAAAATCAATTTTTAGTCTTTATCACACTGTTCTATGTCATCATGACTATTATCCGTGGTTGCTTGAGGATCCTAATTATCTCTTGCAGTTGCATAATTTTCATCGGGCCATGACGGCAAAAACGTGGAAAATTTATGAACACTTTTGCAATGGCATCAAAATTGTAATCTCCCGCGATTACGGGGACACCATTGTCACTTGCAATAAAATTGTTGACATTCAAAACAAATCCCGTTATGAAAAGATCCTGAATTATATGTAATCCCACCCGAAAGTTGGGAATATATTTTCCGTGTTCATCTCTACAGTGTAGTATGCATTTTCTTATGATCACTGCTACGCATTTTCAATTTGTCATTCCTACTATTTTCAGTCGTATCGTATGTTTAAATTATGTCTTTAAATGTAAACGACAATGTTGCAGGCTTCTTAAACATTGAAAGCGCCTTAGCGAGATTTAACTTTTGTAAACAATTCACTTTCTGTCTGAATGATAAATACAATTTTAAAAATGTTTATAACATTTACTCATACATTTATACATTTAAATACTGATGTATAGTGCACCTTATTAATATGTTTAAATTAAATATAGTATTTTGATTTTGAAATTCAAAATACATGAGTTTGTCACTCAAACCCATAAAAATTACCTTGAGTACCAATGTATTGGCTAATAAATTAATGTGTGTAGTAATAAATGGTTTTGGAATAAAATTACAAAATATCAACATAAAATACAATTTTAAATCTTAACTAACAACACAACAGTCAAATATAGTGCCTTCTTACATGAGTAAAGAAACAAGTGACATGTTAATAGTTTCATAAAAATATTAGAAAACCTTAGTATTAGAAACCTATTAATATTAATGCCCGATTTGATTCTATATGTGGTGAGTGTTTGTTGATGTTTTATGTCTTGAGCCACTTGGAAAATATTGATATGTGATTACAGGTTCAGGGAGACCGTATGATTTTGGTGGTATGGTTTAATCTTAGTGTGTAGATTATGGTCATTTTTAAATACTTTAAATTAGGCGCTGCATTAGATACTCGTATATTATATAGGTTGAGCTGGCTATCAATGATTATCAGATTTCTTCATTCTCTTGCTTGGGCTGAGAATAGTCTAGTGACAGTTTCCTTGTATAAGCAGTGTACAGCTTATTTCATGTTAAGCCTTAGCAGATGTTGGTGCTATAGTTGGTAGACGAAAAGAAAAATATGAAAACAAATAGCAACGTTTAAAGGTTTTTGGAAATAATTACTAAAATAAAATGCTTAAAGTATCTTTGAGGATTGCAAATTGTGAGGAAAATGGCAGGGCTTGTAAAAAATACCAATTAGGCCTAACTATTTTCCTTATGTCACCTGTTCATCTAAAACAATCCGCATTGAAAACATCCAACTCCTTTGCTGTTCAGGGAGTCATTATATTGAATGCTTACAGATTCTGGACAGCCTTTCGATTTTGGTGGTATGGAACTTACATGTTATCGTAGAGCTTTCATATTTTATTGTTTATTCTGGATTTGTTGCATATAGCATTGATACTTGCACTACAGAAGTGTATAACAGTTACACATAACGAAAGGAAACATTTTGAGTGCATGGCAAGCTTCTTGCACTCTTTAAAGTATCGTAGTCGCTATTTTTTACTCGCTGTAATTTTGTGCTGAGAGTTGAAATAAAATATTAAACCAAACTATAGATTAGTCTACCAACCCACTTTGCCAATGGCTATCAGGGTGTCTACTGATCTGGGCAATGTTGGAGATGTATTCTGGACAGTTACTTTTTGCTCCCAAACCACTGCTGTTGGACACTTTGAATCATTTTGTGGTCTATAAATCTTGTTTTTGCATGCTATTTTTAACAGTATACAAATTATGAAAAATTAAAATAGGTTATACTTTACTGTAATATTCTAGCTACAACTTTTTTTCATTTAGTACAAACTCTTCAACAAACTTTTATAGATATTATGTTCAGTAAAAACCTCGTTTATAACAACATTTATCAGCATTTTTGAATTTTCATAAAAAAATGTATCTAAATGCTTTTTGACAATTTGCACTACAACTATGATACATTTTTTGAAAGTGTTAGGTACTGCAGGGTTTAAGTCAATATGAATATAATATACTGTAATTTATTTAAAGGCCAGAAATGTCCATTCCATTGTCCTAATCATTTACCACTTTAAAGTCTGAAACGTGCATTCAAACGCTTCTCTATCGTACAGGCAAGCTAGTAGCAATACAATAATGCTACTAACAATTAAAGGTGTTTTTTTCTATACCAGAAGTATCAATGAACAAGTTCGCTTTTAACATAAATACTGCCTTTTAGGTTCTTGTAGGCACCCTGTTCTTGTACACAAATTTATTGTGAAATTCATTTAAACTTACACATAATAACAGAGAATAACTTACTAAATGTGTAGTATGAATAAAAAATACAATAAAGCACTTACAGTGTGAGTAGTACACCGATTTAAATTGTGCTGCATATTTAACATTAACACTTAAATAACACAACTGTATAAAACATTTCTGAGCCGTAGACTGTTTGCTTTCTTCTCTTAGATTAGAGACTAGTGTTTGTGTAGTGAGTTCAGTTCTTAGTTATCCTAGCTCAGCTTGTCATACAATTAATAACCCAGCAATTGCCTGCATGATTAGTTTCATTTATCAACGAGCTATTTGTACTATACAACCATTACTATTTAAATAATTATTCTCTTATGGAATGTTTTAGTATGAGAGCTTTAGCAGAGTCCCTAGTTAGAATCCCTGCATTGTGGATTCCTTTTTTTAATTATATTTGCCAAGTGTGATAACTGTTTCTTTAAGTGGCATTTCAGTTTGGAAATCAGTTTGTGAGTGGTTAATAGAGTAACAGCTGTTGGGTGTGGTTATGAAAAAATATAGTACACTAGTTAATGTATCCGTGCTTTGCAACGTAGAGGACACTAAAGAGACAAATTTGCTCCTTAAATCTGTTGCATATAAAATACTTAGTCTACACATCCGCCTTTTTGTTGGAAAAACTAATTTCAATTTAACCACTTTGTTTAGGCAAGCTTGTAGGCTCAGTCGGTCGTGTGATGTGCTGCGAGTCCAAGGCATAGCAACAATGTTGTGGGGTCTAGGAGACTACAATTAAT
>NW_026542597.1:5959081-5980010 GCF_028750875.1 Macrosteles quadrilineatus
AACTGACCTGGTAGCCTCGTCTAGTATGAGGATGGATGGGATTTTCAGTAGAGCGCTAAGAGCGCTTGTAGCGGCGATAGCTATCCTCTGTTTCTGGCCCCCAGACACGGTAACTCCTCTCTCCCCCAGAATGGTACTGTAGCCATCAGGGAACTGTCGGATAAAACTGTCAGCATTGGCCAGCCCAGCAGCCTCGTACACCTGTGACAAAGATTAATTAAATTAGTAATACCAAACTAGTGACAGGTAATACAAACAAAGTAACATAGAATCAAACCAGCTACCTTCTAATTACAAGGCGAGTACAGCAGTACTATAATCACTCAACCACCAAGCTGACATAAAAACTTTTACTCATACCAGTACTCATAACGTTTTTAATGTGTTACATTTTAACAAGTTACCTTTAAGCATGTTACATTTTAAAAGGTTACAATTTTACATGTTACATTTTTACATGTTACATTTTAATATGTTACATTTTAACACGTTACATTTAAGCATGTTACATTTTAAAATGTTACATTTTAACTCGTTACATTTTAACATGTTACATTTTAACTTCTTATATTTCCACATGTTACATTTTTACATGTTACATTTTAACATGTTTTACGATCAAGTCATTCCCTTGCAACTGACCTGGTAGCCTCGTCTAGTATGAGGATGGATGGGATTTTCAGTAGAGCGCTAAGAGCGCTTGTAGTGGCGATAGCTATCCTCTGTTTCTGGCCCCCACACACGGTAACTCCTCTCTCCCCCAGAATGGTACTGTAGCCATCAGGGAACTGTCGGATAAAACTGTCAGCATTGGCCAGCCCAGCAGCCTCGTACACCTGTGACAAAGATTAATTAAATTAGTAATACCAAACTAGTGACAGGTAATACAAACAAAGTAACATAGAATCAAACCAGCTACCTTCTAATTACAAGGCGAGTACAGCAGTACTATAATCACTCAACCACCAAGCTGACATAAAAACTTTTACTCATACCAGTACTCATAACGTTTTTAATGTGTTACATTTTAACAAGTTACCTTTAAGCATGTTACATTTTAAAAGGTTACAATTTTACATGTTACATTTTTACATGTTACATTTTAATATGTTACATTTTAACACGTTACATTTAAGCATGTTACATTTTAAAATGTTACATTTTAACTCGTTACATTTTAACATGTTACATTTTAACTTCTTATATTTCCACATGTTACATTTTTACATGTTACATTTTAACATGTTTTACGATCAAGTCATTCCCTTGCAACTGACCTGGTAGCCTCGTCTAGTATGAGGATGGATGGGATTTTCAGTAGAGCGCTAAGAGCGCTTGTAGCGGCGATAGCTATCCTCTGTTTCTGGCCCCCAGACACGGTAACTCCTCTCTCCCCCAGAATGGTACTGTAGCCATCAGGGAACTGTCGGATAAAACTGTCAGCATTGGCCAGCCCAGCAGCCTCGTACACCTGTGACAAAGATTAATTAAATTAGTAATACCAAACTAGTGACAGGTAATACAAATAAAGTAACATAGAATCAAACCAGCTACCTTCTAATTACAAGGCGAGTACAGCAGTACTATAATCACTCAACCACCAAGCTGACATAAAAACTTTTACTCATACCAGTACTCATAACGTTTTTAATGTGTTACATTTTAACAAGTTACCTTTAAGGATGTTACATTTTAAAAGGTTACAATTTTACATGTTACATTTTTACATGTTACATTTTAATATGTTACATTTTAACACGTTACATTTAAGCATGTTACATTTTAAAATGTTACATTTTAACACGTTACATTTTAACATGTTACATTTTTACTTCTTATATTTCCACATGTTACATTTTTACATGTTACATTTTAACATGTTTTACGATCAAGTCATTCCCTTGCAACTGACCTGGTAGCCTCGTCTAGTATGAGGATGGATGGGATTTTCAGTAGAGCGCGGGCGATAGCTATCCTCTGTTTCTGGCCCCCAGACACGGTAACTCCTCTCTCCCCCAGAATGGTACTCTAGCCATCAGGGAACTGTCGGATAAAACTGTCAGCATTGGCCAGCCCAGCAGCCTCGTACACCAGTCGTCGTCGTCGTCGTCGTCGTCGTCGTCGTCGTCGTCGTCGTCGTCGTCGTCGTCGTCGTCGTCGTCGTCGTCGTCGTCGTCGTCGTCGTCGTCGTCGTCGTCGTCGTCGTCGTCGTCTAAATTTTTACATTTTACATATTTACATGTTACATTTTAACATTTTTTATGATCAAGTCTTTCCCTTGCAACTGACCTGGTAGCCTCGTCTAGTATGAGGATGGATGGGATTTTCAGTAGAGCGCGGGCGATAGCTATCCTCTGTTTCTGGCCCCCAGACACGGTAACTCCTCTCTCCCCCAGAATGGTACTGTAGCCATCAGGGAACTGTCGGATAAAACTGTCAGCATTGGCCAGCCCAGCAGCCTCGTACACCTGTGACAAAGATTAATTAAATTAGTAATACCAAACTAGTGACAGGTAATACAAACAAAGTAACATAGAATCAAACCAGCTACCTTCTAATTACAAGGTGAGTACAGCAGTACTATAATCACTCAACCACCAAGCTGACATAAAAACTTTTACTCATACCAGTACTCATAACGTTTTTAATGTGTTACATTTTAACAAGTTACCTTTAAGCATGTTACATTTTAAAAGGTTACAATTTTACATGTTACATTTTTACATGTTACATTTTAATATGTTACATTTTAACACGTTACATTTAAGCATGTTACATTTTAAAATGTTACATTTTAACACGTTACATTTTAACATGTTACATTTTAACTTCTTATATTTCCACATGTTACATTTTTACATGTTACATTTTAACATGTTTTACGATCAAGTCATTCCCTTGCAACTGACCTGGTAGCCTCGTCTAGTATGAGGATGGATGGGATTTTCAGTAGAGCGCTAAGAGCGCTTGTAGCGGCGATAGCTATCCTCTGTTTCTGGCCCCCAGACACGGTAACTCCTCTCTCCCCCAGAATGGTACTGTAGCCATCAGGGAACTGTCGGATAAAACTGTCAGCATTGGCCAGCCCAGCAGCCTCGTACACCTGTGACAAAGATTAATTAAATTAGTAATACCAAACTAGTGACAGGTAATACAAACAAAGTAACATAGAATCAAACCAGCTACCTTCTAATTACAAGGCGAGTACAGCAGTACTATAATCACTCAACCACCAAGCTGACATAAAAACTTTTACTCATACCAGTACTCATAACGTTTTTAATGTGTTACATTTTAACAAGTTACCTTTAAGCATGTTACATTTTAAAAGGTTACAATTTTACATGTTACATTTTTACATGTTACATTTTAATATGTTACATTTTAACACGTTACATTTAAGCATGTTACATTTTAAAATGTTACATTTTAACTCGTTACATTTTAACATGTTACATTTTAACTTCTTATATTTCCACATGTTACATTTTTACATGTTACATTTTAACATGTTTTACGATCAAGTCATTCCCTTGCAACTGACCTGGTAGCCTCGTCTAGTATGAGGATGGATGGGATTTTCAGTAGAGCGCTAAGAGCGCTTGTAGTGGCGATAGCTATCCTCTGTTTCTGGCCCCCAGACACGGTAACTCCTCTCTCCCCCAGAATGGTACTGTAGCCATCAGGGAACTGTCGGATAAAACTGTCAGCATTGGCCAGCCCAGCAGCCTCGTACACCTGTGACAAAGATTAATTAAATTAGTAATACCAAACTAGTGACAGGTAATACAAACAAAGTAACATAGAATCAAACCAGCTACCTTCTAATTACAAGGCGAGTACAGCAGTACTATAATCACTCAACCACCAAGCTGACATAAAAACTTTTACTCATACCAGTACTCATAACGTTTTTAATGTGTTACATTTTAACAAGTTACCTTTAAGCATGTTACATTTTAAAAGGTTACAATTTTACATGTTACATTTTTACATGTTACATTTTAATATGTTACATTTTAACACGTTACATTTAAGCATGTTACATTTTAAAATGTTACATTTTAACTCGTTACATTTTAACATGTTACATTTTAACTTCTTATATTTCCACATGTTACATTTTTACATGTTACATTTTAACATGTTTTACGATCAAGTCATTCCCTTGCAACTGACCTGGTAGCCTCGTCTAGTATGAGGATGGATGGGATTTTCAGTAGAGCGCTAAGAGCGCTTGTAGCGGCGATAGCTATCCTCTGTTTCTGGCCCCCAGACACGGTAACTCCTCTCTCCCCCAGAATGGTACTGTAGCCATCAGGGAACTGTCGGATAAAACTGTCAGCATTGGCCAGCCCAGCAGCCTCGTACACCTGTGACAAAGATTAATTAAATTAGTAATACCAAACTAGTGACAGGTAATACAAACAAAGTAACATAGAATCAAACCAGCTACCTTCTAATTACAAGGCGAGTACAGCAGTACTATAATCACTCAACCACCAAGCTGACATAAAAACTTTTACTCATACCAGTACTCATAACGTTTTTAATGTGTTACATTTTAACAAGTTACCTTTAAGGATGTTACATTTTAAAAGGTTACAATTTTACATGTTACATTTTTACATGTTACATTTTAATATGTTACATTTTAACACGTTACATTTAAGCATGTTACATTTTAAAATGTTACATTTTAACACGTTACATTTTAACATGTTACATTTTTACTTCTTATATTTCCACATGTTACATTTTTACATGTTACATTTTAACATGTTTTACGATCAAGTCATTCCCTTGCAACTGACCTGGTAGCCTCGTCTAGTATGAGGATGGATGGGATTTTCAGTAGAGCGCGGGCGATAGCTATCCTCTGTTTCTGGCCCCCAGACACGGTAACTCCTCTCTCCCCCAGAATGGTACTGTAGCCATCAGGGAACTGTCGGATAAAACTGTCAGCATTGGCCAGCCCAGCAGCCTCGTACACCAGTCGTCGTCGTCGTCGTCGTCGTCGTCGTCGTCGTCGTCGTCGTCGTCGTCGTCGTCGTCGTCGTCGTCGTCGTCGTCGTCGTCGTCGTCGTCGTCGTCGTCGTCGTCGTCGTCGTCGTCTAAATTTTTACATTTTACATATTTACATGTTACATTTTAACATTTTTTATGATCAAGTCTTTCCCTTGCAACTGACCTGGTAGCCTCGTCTAGTATGAGGATGGATGGGATTTTCAGTAGAGCGCGGGCGATAGCTATCCTCTGTTTCTGGCCCCCAGACACGGTAACTCCTCTCTCCCCCAGAATGGTACTGTAGCCATCAGGGAACTGTCGGATAAAACTGTCAGCATTGGCCAGCCCAGCAGCCTCGTACACCCGTGACAAAGATTAATTAAATTAGTAATACCAAACTAGTGACGGGTAATACAAACAAAGTAACATAGAATCAAACCAGCTACCTTCTGATTACAGCAGTACTATAATCACTCAACCACCAAGCTGACATAAAAACTTTTACTCATACCAGTACTCATAACGTTTTTAATGTGTTACATTTTAACAAGTTACCTTTAAGCATGTTACATTTTAAAAGGTTACAATTTTACATGTTACATTTTTACATGTTACATTTTAATATGTTACATTTTAACAAGTTACATTTAAGCATGTTACATTTTAAAATGTTACATTTTAACACGTTACATTTTAACATGTTACATTTTTACTTCTTATATTTCCACATGTTACATTTTAACATGTTACATTTTAACATGTTTTACGATCAAGTCATTCCCTTGCAACTGACCTGGTAGCCTCGTCTAGTATGAGGATGGATGGGATTTTCAGTAGAGCGCGGGCGATAGCTATCCTCTGTTTCTGGCCCCCAGACACGGTAACTCCTCTCTCCCCCAGAATGGTACTGTAGCCATCAGGGAACTGTCGGATAAAACTGTCAGCATTGGCCAGCCCAGCAGCCTCGTACACCTGTGACAATGATTAATTAAATTAGTAATACCAAACTAGTGACAGGTAATACAAACAAAGTAACATAGAATCAAACCAGCTACCTTCTGATTACAAGGCGAGTACAGCAGTACTATAATCACTCAACCACCAAGCTGACATAAAAACCGTCGTCGTCGTCGTCGTCGTCGTCGTCGTCGTCGTCGTCGTCGTCGTCGTCGTCGTCGTCGTCGTCGTCGTCGTCGTCGTCGTCGTCGTCGTCGTCGTCGTCGTCGTCGTCGTCGTCGTCGTCGTCGTCGTCGTCGTCGTCGTCGTCGTCGTCGTCGTCGTCGTCGTCGTCGTCGTCGTCGTCGTCGTCGTCGTCGTCGTCGTCGTCGTCGTCGTCGTCGTCGTCGTCGTCGTCGTCGTCGTCGTCGTCGTCGTCGTCGTCGTCGTCGTCGTCGTCGTCGTCGTCGTCGTCGTCGTCGTCGTCGTCGTCGTCGTCGTCGTCGTCGTCGTCTAAATTTTTACATTTTACATATTTACATGTTACATTTTAACATTTTTTATGATCAAGTCTTTCCCTTGCAACTGACCTGGTAGCCTCGTCTAGTATGAGGATGGATGGGATTTTCAGTAGAGCGCGGGCGATAGCTATCCTCTGTTTCTGGCCCCCAGACACGGTAACTCCTCTCTCCCCCAGAATGGTACTGTAGCCATCAGGGAACTGTCGGATAAAACTGTCAGCATTGGCCAGCCCAGCAGCCTCGTACACCTGTGACAAAGATTAATTAAATTAGTAATACGAAACTAGTGACGGGTAATACAAACAAAGTAACATAGAATCAAACCAGCTACCTTCTGATTACAGCAGTACTATAATCACTCAACCACCAAGCTGACATAAAAACTTTTACTCATACCAGTACTCATAACGTTTTTAATGTGTTACATTTTAACAAGTTACCTTTAAGCATGTTACATTTTAAAAGGTTACAATTTTACATGTTACATTTTTACATGTTACATTTTAATATGTTACATTTTAACACGTTACATTTAAGCATGTTACATTTTAAAATGTTACATTTTAACACGTTACATTTTAACATGTTACATTTTTACTTCTTATATTTCCACATGTTACATTTTTACATGTTACATTTTAACATGTTTTACGATCAAGTCATTCCCTTGCAACTGACCTGGTAGCCTCGTCTAGTATGAGGATGGATGGGATTTTCAGTAGAGCGCGGGCGATAGCTATCCTCTGTTTCTGGCCCCCAGACACGGTAACTCCTCTCTCCCCCAGAATGGTACTGTAGCCATCAGGGAACTGTCGGATAAAACTGTCAGCATTGGCCAGCCCAGCAGCCTCGTACACCTGTGACAAAGATTAATTAAATTAGTAATACCAAACTAGTGACAGGTAATACAAACAAAGTAACATAGAATCAAACCAGCTACCTTCTAATTACAAGGCGAGTACAGCAGTACTATAATCACTCAACCACCAAGCTGACATAAAAACTTTTACTCATACCAGTACTCATAACGTTTTTAATGTGTTACATTTTAACAAGTTACCTTTAAGGATGTTACATTTTAAAAGGTTACAATTTTACATGTTACATTTTTACATGTTACATTTTAATATGTTACATTTTAACACGTTACATTTAAGCATGTTACATTTTAAAATGTTACATTTTAACACGTTACATTTTAACATGTTACATTTTTACTTCTTATATTTCCACATGTTACATTTTTACATGTTACATTTTAACATGTTTTACGATCAAGTCATTCCCTTGCAACTGACCTGGTAGCCTCGTCTAGTATGAGGATGGATGGGATTTTCAGTAGAGCGCGGGCGATAGCTATCCTCTGTTTCTGGCCCCCAGACACGGTAACTCCTCTCTCCCCCAGAATGGTACTGTAGCCATCAGGGAACTGTCGGATAAAACTGTCAGCATTGGCCAGCCCAGCAGCCTCGTACACCTGTGACAAAGATTAATTAAATTAGTAATACCAAACTAGTGACAGGTAATACAAACAAAGTAACATAGAATCAAACCAGCTACCTTCTGATTACAAGGCGAGTACAGCAGTACTATAATCACTCAACCACCAAGCTGACATAAAAACCGTCGTCGTCGTCGTCGTCGTCGTCGTCGTCGTCGTCGTCGTCGTCGTCGTCGTCGTCGTCGTCGTCGTCGTCGTCGTCGTCGTCGTCGTCGTCGTCGTCGTCGTCGTCGTCGTCGTCGTCGTCGTCGTCGTCGTCGTCGTCGTCGTCGTCGTCGTCGTCGTCGTCGTCGTCGTCGTCGTCGTCGTCGTCGTCGTCGTCGTCGTCGTCGTCGTCGTCGTCGTCGTCGTCGTCGTCGTCGTCGTCGTCGTCGTCGTCGTCGTCGTCGTCGTCGTCTAAATTTTTACATTTTACATATTTACATGTTACATTTTAATATTTTTTATGATCAAGTCTTTCCCTTGCAACTGACCTGGTAGCCTCGTCTAGTATGAGGATGGATGGGATTTTCAGTAGAGCGCGGGCGATAGCTATCCTCTGTTTCTGGCCCCCAGACACGGTAACTCCTCTCTCCCCCAGAATGGTACTGTAGCCATCAGGGAACTGTCGGATAAAACTGTCAGCATTGGCCAGCCCAGCAGCCTCGTACACCTGTGACAAAGATTAATTAAATTAGTAATACCAAACTAGTGACGGGTAATACAAACAAAGTAACATAGAATCAAACCAGCTACCTTCTGATTACAGCAGTACTATAATCACTCAACCACCAAGCTGACATAAAAACTTTTACTCATACCAGTACTCATAACGTTTTTAATGTGTTACATTTTAACAAGTTACCTTTAAGCATGTTACATTTTAAAAGGTTACAATTTTACATGTTACATTTTTACATGTTACATTTTAATATGTTACATTTTAACACGTTACATTTAAGCATGTTACATTTTAAAATGTTACATTTTAACACGTTACATTTTAACATGTTACATTTTTACTTCTTATATTTCCACATGTTACATTTTTACATGTTACATTTTAACATGTTTTACGATCAAGTCATTCCCTTGCAACTGACCTGGTAGCCTCGTCTAGTATGAGGATGGATGGGATTTTCAGTAGAGCGCGGGCGATAGCTATCCTCTGTTTCTGGCCCCCAGACACGGTAACTCCTCTCTCCCCCAGAATGGTACTGTAGCCATCAGGGAACTGTCGGATAAAACTGTCAGCATTGGCCAGCCCAGCAGCCTCGTACACCTGTGACAAAGATTAATTAAATTAGTAATACCAAACTAGTGACAGGTAATACAAACAAAGTAACATAGAATCAAACCAGCTACCTTCTAATTACAAGGCGAGTACAGCAGTACTATAATCACTCAACCACCAAGCTGACATAAAAACTTTTACTCATACCAGTACTCATAACGTTTTTAATGTGTTACATTTTAACAAGTTACCTTTAAGCATGTTACATTTTAAAAGGTTACAATTTTACATGTTACATTTTTACATGTTACATTTTAATATGTTACATTTTAACACGTTACATTTAAGCATGTTACATTTTAAAATGTTACATTTTAACTCGTTACATTTTAACATGTTACATTTTAACTTCTTATATTTCCACATGTTACATTTTTACATGTTACATTTTAACATGTTTTACGATCAAGTCATTCCCTTGCAACTGACCTGGTAGCCTCGTCTAGTATGAGGATGGATGGGATTTTCAGTAGAGCGCTAAGAGCGCTTGTAGTGGCGATAGCTATCCTCTGTTTCTGGCCCCCAGACACGGTAACTCCTCTCTCCCCCAGAATGGTACTGTAGCCATCAGGGAACTGTCGGATAAAACTGTCAGCATTGGCCAGCCCAGCAGCCTCGTACACCTGTGACAAAGATTAATTAAATTAGTAATACCAAACTAGTGACAGGTAATACAAACAAAGTAACATAGAATCAAACCAGCTACCTTCTAATTACAAGGCGAGTACAGCAGTACTATAATCACTCAACCACCAAGCTGACATAAAAACTTTTACTCATACCAGTACTCATAACGTTTTTAATGTGTTACATTTTAACAAGTTACCTTTAAGCATGTTACATTTTAAAAGGTTACAATTTTACATGTTACATTTTTACATGTTACATTTTAATATGTTACATTTTAACACGTTACATTTAAGCATGTTACATTTTAAAATGTTACATTTTAACTCGTTACATTTTAACATGTTACATTTTAACTTCTTATATTTCCACATGTTACATTTTTACATGTTACATTTTAACATGTTTTACGATCAAGTCATTCCCTTGCAACTGACCTGGTAGCCTCGTCTAGTATGAGGATGGATGGGATTTTCAGTAGAGCGCTAAGAGCGCTTGTAGCGGCGATAGCTATCCTCTGTTTCTGGCCCCCAGACACGGTAACTCCTCTCTCCCCCAGAATGGTACTGTAGCCATCAGGGAACTGTCGGATAAAACTGTCAGCATTGGCCAGCCCAGCAGCCTCGTACACCTGTGACAAAGATTAATTAAATTAGTAATACCAAACTAGTGACAGGTAATACAAACAAAGTAACATAGAATCAAACCAGCTACCTTCTAATTACAAGGCGAGTACAGCAGTACTATAATCACTCAACCACCAAGCTGACATAAAAACTTTTACTCATACCAGTACTCATAACGTTTTTAATGTGTTACATTTTAACAAGTTACCTTTAAGGATGTTACATTTTAAAAGGTTACAATTTTACATGTTACATTTTTACATGTTACATTTTAATATGTTACATTTTAACACGTTACATTTAAGCATGTTACATTTTAAAATGTTACATTTTAACACGTTACATTTTAACATGTTACATTTTTACTTCTTATATTTCCACATGTTACATTTTTACATGTTACATTTTAACATGTTTTACGATCAAGTCATTCCCTTGCAACTGACCTGGTAGCCTCGTCTAGTATGAGGATGGATGGGATTTTCAGTAGAGCGCGGGCGATAGCTATCCTCTGTTTCTGGCCCCCAGACACGGTAACTCCTCTCTCCCCCAGAATGGTACTGTAGCCATCAGGGAACTGTCGGATAAAACTGTCAGCATTGGCCAGCCCAGCAGCCTCGTACACCAGTCGTCGTCGTCGTCGTCGTCGTCGTCGTCGTCGTCGTCGTCGTCGTCGTCGTCGTCGTCGTCGTCGTCGTCGTCGTCGTCGTCGTCGTCGTCGTCGTCGTCGTCGTCGTCGTCGTCGTCGTCGTCGTCGTCGTCGTCGTCGTCGTCGTCGTCGTCGTCGTCGTCGTCGTCGTCGTCGTCGTCGTCGTCGTCGTCGTCGTCGTCGTCGTCGTCGTCGTCGTCGTCGTCGTCGTCGTCGTCGTCGTCGTCGTCGTCGTCGTCGTCGTCGTCGTCGTCGTCGTCGTCGTCGTCGTCGTCGTCGTCGTCGTCGTCGTCGTCGTCGTCGTCGTCGTCGTCGTCGTCGTCGTCGTCGTCGTCGTCGTCGTCGTCGTCGTCGTCGTCGTCGTCGTCGTCGTCGTCGTCGTCGTCGTCGTCGTCGTCGTCGTCGTCGTCTAAATTTTTACATTTTACATATTTACATGTTACATTTTAACATTTTTTATGATCAAGTCTTTCCCTTGCAACTGACCTGGTAGCCTCGTCTAGTATGAGGATGGATGGGATTTTCAGTAGAGCGCGGGCGATAGCTATCCTCTGTTTCTGGCCCCCAGACACGGTAACTCCTCTCTCCCCCAGAATGGTACTGTAGCCATCAGGGAACTGTCGGATAAAACTGTCAGCATTGGCCAGCCCAGCAGCCTCGTACACCTGTGACAAAGATTAATTAAATTAGTAATACCAAACTAGTGACGGGTAATACAAACAAAGTAACATAGAATCAAACCAGCTACCTTCTGATTACAGCAGTACTATAATCACTCAACCACCAAGCTGACATAAAAACTTTTACTCATACCAGTACTCATAACGTTTTTAATGTGTTACATTTTAACAAGTTACCTTTAAGCATGTTACATTTTAAAAGGTTACAATTTTACATGTTACATTTTTACATGTTACATTTTAATATGTTACATTTTAACAAGTTACATTTAAGCATGTTACATTTTAAAATGTTACATTTTAACACGTTACATTTTAAAATGTTACATTTTTACTTCTTATATTTCCACATGTTACATTTTTACATGTTACATTTTAACATGTTTTACGATCAAGTCATTCCCTTGCAACTGACCTGGTAGCCTCGTCTAGTATGAGGATGGATGGGATTTTCAGTAGAGCGCGGGCGATAGCTATCCTCTGTTTCTGGCCCCCAGACACGGTAACTCCTCTCTCCCCCAGAATGGTACTGTAGCCATCAGGGAACTGTCGGATAAAACTGTCAGCATTGGCCAGCCCAGCAGCCTCGTACACCTGTGACAATGATTAATTAAATTAGTAATACCAAACTAGTGACAGGTAATACAAACAAAGTAACATAGAATCAAACCAGCTACCTTCTGATTACAAGGCGAGTACAGCAGTACTATAATCACTCAACCACCAAGCTGACATAAAAACCGTCGTCGTCGTCGTCGTCGTCGTCGTCGTCGTCGTCGTCGTCGTCGTCGTCGTCGTCGTCGTCGTCGTCGTCGTCGTCGTCGTCGTCGTCGTCGTCGTCGTCGTCGTCGTCGTCGTCGTCGTCGTCGTCGTCGTCGTCGTCGTCGTCGTCGTCGTCGTCGTCGTCGTCGTCGTCGTCGTCGTCGTCGTCGTCGTCGTCGTCGTCGTCGTCGTCTAAATTTTTACATTTTACATATTTACATGTTACATTTTAACATTTTTTATGATCAAGTCTTTCCCTTGCAACTGACCTGGTAGCCTCGTCTAGTATGAGGATGGATGGGATTTTCAGTAGAGCGCGGGCGATAGCTATCCTCTGTTTCTGGCCCCCAGACACGGTAACTCCTCTCTCCCCCAGAATGGTACTGTAGCCATCAGGGAACTGTCGGATAAAACTGTCAGCATTGGCCAGCCCAGCAGCCTCGTACACCTGTGACAAAGATTAATTAAATTAGTAATACCAAACTAGTGACGGGTAATACAAACAAAGTAACATAGAATCAAACCAGCTACCTTCTGATTACAGCAGTACTATAATCACTCAACCACCAAGCTGACATAAAAACTTTTACTCATACCAGTACTCATAACGTTTTTAATGTGTTACATTTTAACAAGTTACCTTTAAGCATGTTACATTTTAAAAGGTTACAATTTTACATGTTACATTTTTACATGTTACATTTTAATATGTTACATTTTAACACGTTACATTTAAGCATGTTACATTTTAAAATGTTACATTTTAACACGTTACATTTTAACATGTTACATTTTTACTTCTTATATTTCCACATGTTACATTTTTACATGTTACATTTTAACATGTTTTACGATCAAGTCATTCCCTTGCAACTGACCTGGTAGCCTCGTCTAGTATGAGGATGGATGGGATTTTCAGTAGAGCGCGGGCGATAGCTATCCTCTGTTTCTGGCCCCCAGACACGGTAACTCCTCTCTCCCCCAGAATGGTACTGTAGCCATCAGGGAACTGTCGGATAAAACTGTCAGCATTGGCCAGCCCAGCAGCCTCGTACACCTGTGACAAAGATTAATTAAATTAGTAATACCAAACTAGTGACAGGTAATACAAACAAAGTAACATAGAATCAAACCAGCTACCTTCTAATTACAAGGCGAGTACAGCAGTACTATAATCACTCAACCACCAAGCTGACATAAAAACTTTTACTCATACCAGTACTCATAACGTTTTTAATGTGTTACATTTTAACAAGTTACCTTTAAGGATGTTACATTTTAAAAGGTTACAATTTTACATGTTACATTTTTACATGTTACATTTTAATATGTTACATTTTAACACGTTACATTTAAGCATGTTACATTTTAAAATGTTACATTTTAACACGTTACATTTTAACATGTTACATTTTTACTTCTTATATTTCCACATGTTACATTTTTACATGTTACATTTTAACATGTTTTACGATCAAGTCATTCCCTTGCAACTGACCTGGTAGCCTCGTCTAGTATGAGGATGGATGGGATTTTCAGTAGAGCGCGGGCGATAGCTATCCTCTGTTTCTGGCCCCCAGACACGGTAACTCCTCTCTCCCCCAGAATGGTACTGTAGCCATCAGGGAACTGTCGGATAAAACTGTCAGCATTGGCCAGCCCAGCAGCCTCGTACACCTGTGACAAAGATTAATTAAATTAGTAATACCAAACTAGTGACAGGTAATACAAACAAAGTAACATAGAATCAAACCAGCTACCTTCTGATTACAAGGCGAGTACAGCAGTACTATAATCACTCAACCACCAAGCTGACATAAAAACCGTCGTCGTCGTCGTCGTCGTCGTCGTCGTCGTCGTCGTCGTCGTCGTCGTCGTCGTCGTCGTCGTCGTCGTCGTCGTCGTCGTCGTCGTCGTCGTCGTCGTCGTCGTCGTCGTCGTCGTCGTCGTCGTCGTCGTCGTCGTCGTCGTCGTCGTCGTCGTCGTCGTCGTCGTCGTCGTCGTCGTCGTCGTCGTCGTCGTCGTCGTCGTCGTCGTCGTCGTCGTCGTCGTCGTCGTCGTCGTCGTCGTCGTCGTCGTCGTCGTCGTCGTCGTCGTCGTCGTCGTCGTCGTCGTCGTCGTCGTCGTCGTCGTCGTCGTCGTCGTCGTCGTCGTCGTCGTCTAAATTTTTACATTTTACATATTTACATGTTACATTTTAACATTTTTTATGATCAAGTCTTTCCCTTGCAACTGACCTGGTAGCCTCGTCTAGTATGAGGATGGATGGGATTTTCAGTAGAGCGCGGGCGATAGCTATCCTCTGTTTCTGGCCCCCAGACACGGTAACTCCTCTCTCCCCCAGAATGGTACTCTAGCCATCAGGGAACTGTCGGATAAAACTGTCAGCATTGGCCAGCCCAGCAGCCTCGTACACCTGTGACAAAGATTAATTAAATTAGTAATACCAAACTAGTGACGGGTAATACAAACAAAGTAACATAGAATCAAACCAGCTACCTTCTGATTACAGCAGTACTATAATCACTCAACCACCAAGCTGACATAAAAACTTTTACTCATACCAGTACTCATAACGTTTTTAATGTGTTACATTTTAACAAGTTACCTTTAAGCATGTTACATTTTAAAAGGTTACAATTTTACATGTTACATTTTTACATGTTACATTTTAATATGTTACATTTTAACACGTTACATTTAAGCATGTTACATTTTAAAATGTTACATTTTAACACGTTACATTTTAACATGTTACATTTTTACTTCTTATATTTCCACATGTTACATTTTTACATGTTACATTTTAACATGTTTTACGATCAAGTCATTCCCTTGCAACTGACCTGGTAGCCTCGTCTAGTATGAGGATGGATGGGATTTTCAGTAGAGCGCGGGCGATAGCTATCCTCTGTTTCTGGCCCCCAGACACGGTAACTCCTCTCTCCCCCAGAATGGTACTGTAGCCATCAGGGAACTGTCGGATAAAACTGTCAGCATTGGCCAGCCCAGCAGCCTCGTACACCTGTGACAAAGATTAATTAAATTAGTAATACCAAACTAGTGACAGGTAATACAAACAAAGTAACATAGAATCAAACCAGCTACCTTCTAATTACAAGGCGAGTACAGCAGTACTATAATCACTCAACCACCAAGCTGACATAAAAACTTTTACTCATACCAGTACTCATAACGTTTTTAATGTGTTACATTTTAACAAGTTACCTTTAAGCATGTTACATTTTAAAAGGTTACAATTTTACATGTTACATTTTTACATGTTACATTTTAATATGTTACATTTTAACACGTTACATTTAAGCATGTTACATTTTAAAATGTTACATTTTAACTCGTTACATTTTAACATGTTACATTTTAACTTCTTATATTTCCACATGTTACATTTTTACATGTTACATTTTAACATGTTTTACGATCAAGTCATTCCCTTGCAACTGACCTGGTAGCCTCGTCTAGTATGAGGATGGATGGGATTTTCAGTAGAGCGCTAAGAGCGCTTGTAGCGGCGATAGCTATCCTCTGTTTCTGGCCCCCAGACACGGTAACTCCTCTCTCCCCAGAATGGTACTGTAGCCATCAGGGAACTGTCGGATAAAACTGTCAGCATTGGCCAGCCCAGCAGCCTCGTACACCTGTGACAAAGATTAATTAAATTAGTAATACCAAACTAGTGACAGGTAATACAAACAAAGTAACATAGAATCAAACCAGCTACCTTCTAATTACAAGGCGAGTACAGCAGTACTATAATCACTCAACCACCAAGCTGACATAAAAACTTTTACTCATACCAGTACTCATAACGTTTTTAATGTGTTACATTTTAACAAGTTACCTTTAAGGATGTTACATTTTAAAAGGTTACAATTTTACATGTTACATTTTTACATGTTACATTTTAATATGTTACATTTTAACACGTTACATTTAAGCATGTTACATTTTAAAATGTTACATTTTAACACGTTACATTTTAACATGTTACATTTTTACTTCTTATATTTCCACATGTTACATTTTTACATGTTACATTTTAACATGTTTTACGATCAAGTCATTCCCTTGCAACTGACCTGGTAGCCTCGTCTAGTATGAGGATGGATGGGATTTTCAGTAGAGCGCGGGCGATAGCTATCCTCTGTTTCTGGCCCCCAGACACGGTAACTCCTCTCTCCCCCAGAATGGTACTGTAGCCATCAGGGAACTGTCGGATAAAACTGTCAGCATTGGCCAGCCCAGCAGCCTCGTACACCAGTCGTCGTCGTCGTCGTCGTCGTCGTCGTCGTCGTCGTCGTCGTCGTCGTCGTCGTCGTCGTCGTCGTCGTCGTCGTCGTCGTCGTCGTCGTCGTCGTCGTCGTCGTCGTCGTCGTCGTCGTCGTCGTCGTCGTCGTCGTCGTCGTCGTCGTCGTCGTCGTCGTCGTCGTCGTCGTCGTCGTCGTCGTCGTCGTCGTCGTCGTCGTCGTCGTCGTCGTCTAAATTTTTACATTTTACATATTTACATGTTACATTTTAACATTTTTTATGATCAAGTCTTTCCCTTGCAACTGACCTGGTAGCCTCGTCTAGTATGAGGATGGATGGGATTTTCAGTAGAGCGCGGGCGATAGCTATCCTCTGTTTCTGGCCCCCAGACACGGTAACTCCTCTCTCCCCCAGAATGGTACTGTAGCCATCAGGGAACTGTCGGATAAAACTGTCAGCATTGGCCAGCCCAGCAGCCTCGTACACCTGTGACAAAGATTAATTAAATTAGTAATACCAAACTAGTGACGGGTAATACAAACAAAGTAACATAGAATCAAACCAGCTACCTTCTGATTACAGCAGTACTATAATCACTCAACCACCAAGCTGACATAAAAACTTTTACTCATACCAGTACTCATAACGTTTTTAATGTGTTACATTTTAACAAGTTACCTTTAAGCATGTTACATTTTAAAAGGTTACAATTTTACATGTTACATTTTTACATGTTACATTTTAATATGTTACATTTTAACAAGTTACATTTAAGCATGTTACATTTTAAAATGTTACATTTTAACACGTTACATTTTAAAATGTTACATTTTTACTTCTTATATTTCCACATGTTACATTTTTACATGTTACATTTTAACATGTTTTACGATCAAGTCATTCCCTTGCAACTGACCTGGTAGCCTCGTCTAGTATGAGGATGGATGGGATTTTCAGTAGAGCGCGGGCGATAGCTATCCTCTGTTTCTGGCCCCCAGACACGGTAACTCCTCTCTCCCCCAGAATGGTACTGTAGCCATCAGGGAACTGTCGGATAAAACTGTCAGCATTGGCCAGCCCAGCAGCCTCGTACACCTGTGACAATGATTAATTAAATTAGTAATACCAAACTAGTGACAGGTAATACAAACAAAGTAACATAGAATCAAACCAGCTACCTTCTGATTACAAGGCGAGTACAGCAGTACTATAATCACTCAACCACCAAGCTGACATAAAAACCGTCGTCGTCGTCGTCGTCGTCGTCGTCGTCGTCGTCGTCGTCGTCGTCGTCGTCGTCGTCGTCGTCGTCGTCGTCGTCGTCGTCGTCGTCGTCGTCGTCGTCGTCGTCGTCGTCGTCGTCGTCGTCGTCGTCGTCGTCGTCGTCGTCGTCGTCGTCGTCGTCGTCGTCGTCGTCGTCGTCGTCGTCGTCGTCGTCGTCGTCGTCGTCGTCGTCGTCGTCGTCGTCGTCTAAATTTTTACATTTTACATATTTACATGTTACATTTTAACATTTTTTATGATCAAGTCTTTCCCTTGCAACTGACCTGGTAGCCTCGTCTAGTATGAGGATGGATGGGATTTTCAGTAGAGCGCGGGCGATAGCTATCCTCTGTTTCTGGCCCCCAGACACGGTAACTCCTCTCTCCCCCAGAATGGTACTGTAGCCATCAGGGAACTGTCGGATAAAACTGTCAGCATTGGCCAGCCCAGCAGCCTCGTACACCTGTGACAAAGATTAATTAAATTAGTAATACCAAACTAGTGACGGGTAATACAAACAAAGTAACATAGAATCAAACCAGCTACCTTCTGATTACAGCAGTACTATAATCACTCAACCACCAAGCTGACATAAAAACTTTTACTCATACCAGTACTCATAACGTTTTTAATGTGTTACATTTTAACAAGTTACCTTTAAGCATGTTACATTTTAAAAGGTTACAATTTTACATGTTACATTTTTACATGTTACATTTTAATATGTTACATTTTAACACGTTACATTTAAGCATGTTACATTTTAAAATGTTACATTTTAACACGTTACATTTTAACATGTTACATTTTTACTTCTTATATTTCCACATGTTACATTTTTACATGTTACATTTTAACATGTTTTACGATCAAGTCATTCCCTTGCAACTGACCTGGTAGCCTCGTCTAGTATGAGGATGGATGGGATTTTCAGTAGAGCGCGGGCGATAGCTATCCTCTGTTTCTGGCCCCCAGACACGGTAACTCCTCTCTCCCCCAGAATGGTACTGTAGCCATCAGGGAACTGTCGGATAAAACTGTCAGCATTGGCCAGCCCAGCAGCCTCGTACACCTGTGACAAAGATTAATTAAATTAGTAATACCAAACTAGTGACAGGTAATACAAACAAAGTAACATAGAATCAAACCAGCTACCTTCTAATTACAAGGCGAGTACAGCAGTACTATAATCACTCAACCACCAAGCTGACATAAAAACTTTTACTCATACCAGTACTCATAACGTTTTTAATGTGTTACATTTTAACAAGTTACCTTTAAGGATGTTACATTTTAAAAGGTTACAATTTTACATGTTACATTTTTACATGTTACATTTTAATATGTTACATTTTAACACGTTACATTTAAGCATGTTACATTTTAAAATGTTACATTTTAACACGTTACATTTTAACATGTTACATTTTTACTTCTTATATTTCCACATGTTACATTTTTACATGTTACATTTTAACATGTTTTACGATCAAGTCATTCCCTTGCAACTGACCTGGTAGCCTCGTCTAGTATGAGGATGGATGGGATTTTCAGTAGAGCGCGGGCGATAGCTATCCTCTGTTTCTGGCCCCCAGACACGGTAACTCCTCTCTCCCCCAGAATGGTACTGTAGCCATCAGGGAACTGTCGGATAAAACTGTCAGCATTGGCCAGCCCAGCAGCCTCGTACACCTGTGACAAAGATTAATTAAATTAGTAATACCAAACTAGTGACAGGTAATACAAACAAAGTAACATAGAATCAAACCAGCTACCTTCTGATTACAAGGCGAGTACAGCAGTACTATAATCACTCAACCACCAAGCTGACATAAAAACCGTCGTCGTCGTCGTCGTCGTCGTCGTCGTCGTCGTCGTCGTCGTCGTCGTCGTCGTCGTCGTCGTCGTCGTCGTCGTCGTCGTCGTCGTCGTCGTCGTCGTCGTCGTCGTCGTCGTCGTCGTCGTCGTCGTCGTCGTCGTCGTCGTCGTCGTCGTCGTCGTCGTCGTCGTCGTCGTCGTCGTCGTCGTCGTCGTCGTCGTCGTCGTCGTCGTCGTCGTCGTCGTCGTCGTCGTCGTCGTCGTCGTCGTCGTCGTCGTCGTCGTCGTCGTCGTCGTCGTCGTCGTCGTCGTCGTCGTCGTCGTCGTCGTCGTCGTCGTCGTCGTCGTCGTCGTCGTCGTCGTCGTCGTCGTCGTCGTCGTCGGCGTCGTCGTCGTCGTCGTCGTCGTCGTCGTCGTCGTCGTCGTCGTCGTCGTCGTCGTCGTCGTCGTCGTCGTCGTCGTCGTCGTCGTCGTCGTCGTCGTCGTCGTCGTCGTCGTCGTCGTCTAAATTTTTACATTTTACATATTTACATGTTACATTTTAACATTTTTTATGATCAAGTCTTTCCCTTGCAACTGACCTGGTAGCCTCGTCTAGTATGAGGATGGATGGGATTTTCAGTAGAGCGCGGGCGATAGCTATCCTCTGTTTCTGGCCCCCAGACACGGTAACTCCTCTCTCCCCCAGAATGGTACTGTAGCCATCAGGGAACTGTCGGATAAAACTGTCAGCATTGGCCAGCCCAGCAGCCTCGTACACCTGTGACAAAGATTAATTAAATTAGTAATACCAAACTAGTGACGGGTAATACAAACAAAGTAACATAGAATCAAACCAGCTACCTTCTGATTACAGCAGTACTATAATCACTCAACCACCAAGCTGACATAAAAACTTTTACTCATACCAGTACTCATAACGTTTTTAATGTGTTACATTTTAACAAGTTACCTTTAAGCATGTTACATTTTAAAAGGTTACAATTTTACATGTTAC